>NC_079169.1:90327217-90577217 GCF_947568905.1 Ostrea edulis
TTTAGGCCTATGCTCGGCTCATGCGTGGCGAACGCTCTAACCTCTCGGTCACCGCGGCGGTGTCATAATAAGAAAGATGATGACATACAAACAGACAGAAAAAGTGACATGACTCCAAAATCTATAGGTGTCTTCCTCTTATTGTAAAGTATTTCTTTACAAAATTTGAAAACTGTACAATGAAAACTGTTTGAGTTATCGTGTCACAAAGAAAGTGTTCATAATAACAAAGATGATGACATACATACAGACAGACAGACAAAGTGATATAACCCCAGAATCTATAAGTGTCCTCCTCTTATTGTAAAGTATGTCTGTACAAAATTTGAAAACTGTACAATGAAAACTGTTTGAGTTATTGTCATAAAGAAAGTGTTCATAATAACAAACATGGTGACATACATACAGACAGGCAAAGTCACATGACCCCAAAATCTATAGGCTTCTTCCTCTTATCGTAAATTATTTCTGTACAAAATTTGAAAACTGTACGATAAAAACTGATTGAGTTATCGTGTCACAAAGAAAGTGTTGACGGACAGACGGACAAAGTGATTACTATAGGGCTTGCGGACCCAAATTAGAAATAGAAAACCCCGAACTGACGGGTGGATGGACATCGCTGCACCATAATGCGTCCTGTCTACAGACGGGCGTTTAAAAAGTGAAAAAGTTTACGATAACGAGCGTCAAGAAACACATTTTGATTAGATAACTTCACGTCAGCCAGATGAGCTAAATGATTCCTCGTAACAATATTTCAATACATTCAACTGAAGGACTGTAGTAATAAAAACCTGAAAGTTATTAAGAGTGTGACATCATGGGGAACTTTTGCATTTCCCATGAAAAGAATATAATTTATTTCCGCATTGCATAACCTCTCCATGGCAATGCAAGACACTGATATAGTTAAACAAGCCGTCACGAACTCAGGTACAGACCTAATCACATAAACAAGAACATGCTTCATTAGTAACATACCTCTGTAGCGAAACTCCTTTTTGTCAGGTGGTATATGAAACGATATAGGTATAAATACCATAGGCGTAGCTTGGGTTCGAATATTACCGAGGCAGGGGGTCTGGGGGCTGCGCCCCCAGAAGCTATCGACATTTTAACAACGTAAAAGGTGGGTTTTTTGGTTTTTTTTACCGAGGCAGCTGCCTCGGTTGCCTCAATGGAAGCTACGCCACTGAATACATGTATATTTCAAGGGCCTCTTTAGAATATCAAACATGGTAACCCCAATAGCTGTTGAATCTTTTATTTTGGTGGGGTCCGAGTTTTTTTGTTTTGTTTTTAGAAATACAATCTTATTCGTGGTGATTTGATTTCGTGGTTGAGAAATCTAAGCATTTAATGATTATTTTATATGTCTTTTGTGCTAATGTATAGACAAATGTGATTATATACCGCGTGATGATAATTCGTCTACACAACACTTTGTGTTATTTGGGCTATAGTGTTAAATAGCCATTCAGACCTGATGCTTATATTAACATTTCCTGAATGGATCGCTTTGGATATTTTTAAAATGTACCGCTTACTGCGTACATGTACATGTATGTGAAATTGACAGAACAGCAACAGGTGGCTCCGTCTACTGGTTTTATAACACGCAGAGCTCTTCTGTCTGTGCAGAGACATGCCCCCGCTTTCTCGGATACAAGAATAATCTCAGTTAGTATTGTGGAATAAAACACAATTATTGCAAAATATTTTAATGGGAAAAATATGATAGAATGTAAGTATCTCTTTATTATCATTCAATATCTCGTGCTCCTGGAGGATATACATTCTTTGATAGGTCATTACCATGAAAACAAACGAAAATTAGCATCCACGAACATTTCATAATGCCTAAAATGTATATGATACGTTTCAGTATATACCTTCATTTGTTTATCATTTTAACTATCATGTTGATGAAATGAATGGGAAATCCAAATTGAAATAAACAGTGATCAATCTCATAAATTTAAATAAAGAATAGAAAATTGAGAGCAAGGGAAACACCAGAGACGGGCTCAGGTGCACAGGATGTAACATACATAGCAGATAATACTTTACAGAGATAGTGACACAGATATCTGTGTCAAATGAACTTTCTCGCTGAACTTTTATCCAATATATTTTTGTTTTCCCGAATTTAATAATTATATAAAAGGATATCCCTGTTTCTGCATTACTTGTAATTCATTATGTATTCTGTAATTCTCACATCTCGTATGGAAATTAAGATTGCATTATCATGTTCACCTGATTTATCATCATTTTCACAAACTTTTCACGGCTTGTGTCGCTGGTCTACCTCAGCAGATGCTCCATGCACTTTCAATAAATGATGATATATTTTAAACACACGGCACTGGTGATCTGTACATTTCCGTGTTGTAAATTATTCGCAGAATCACTATTTGACGATGATGGTGTATGTGTCCCGTGTATGAGAAAGATGTCATACAACTGTTAATATTGGTGAAATCGTTTATGGTAACTATGCAAGATATACGTATTCCAGAAAACAAAACTCCCTGTGTTGCTAATTGTCTAAACTTTGCATAATACCCGCCATGCTGTTTCATTTTGCTGTTCAGATAGTTCACATTTTTGTAAATTTATTGCAGGTACTTATTACATTGTTTTTATTCAGCTTCCATGTTATATTCTGTTGAAAATATAACTATTTTGAGATTAAATCTGGATTCTTTAGAGGTTTGCACAAATACTACGGGGATATGAAGCTTCAGTCAATCACGAACATTCATCGTTTGTGTTGAGAGAATATGTCCCTTTTCTATCATGCAATAAATGCCCTGGTAGCTATGGGTAGTTACACATTTTACTTTTATCAATCTCCATTACAAAATTGATTGTATATCGTTTAATTAACGTCCCTCTCGAAACCTTTCACTCATATGGAGACGTCACCACTGCCGGTGAAAGGCTGCAAAATTTTGGCCTATGCTCGGCGCTTAGGGCCTATGATTAGGGAGGGATCTTTATCATGTCACACCTGATGTGACATGGGACCTGCTTTTGCGATCTCATCCGAAGGATCGTCCCATTTAGTCGCCTCTTACGACAAGCAAGGGGCACTGAGGACCTATTCTAACCCGGATCCCCACGGGATCTATTACAAGAAAACCACGAACCTAGCATGTAGATTGTTCCAGCATTTTTTCATTGACCACAAAAACAAAGATTTCTTTTTTGAATACTTAGTTGTTGGTAGAAGTATAAATATCACATGAATCTATAGGCACGTGTATAAAAATACACCATGCGTTATCAAATTCTACAAACGAATTAACGTATAAATGCATCAGGATTCTTTTGAAACCCATTCAAGATACAAGAAAAGGAAAATATCAATTATTTTCAGGACAAATCCCACACAGAATGCTATTAAAGAAAAAGGTTAATAATAATTCTATTCGTTATGTCACATATAAACACAAAAACCTATACAGCAATTCCATAATTATCAAATTTTGATAAGTTTATTGCCTGTATACCCATCATTTCAATTGATTTTATATCCCATAGAAACATTAATAACTTAAGGTGAGTCATAAGGTAGTGTTAATTATGAATAATCGTTTCCTCTAAATGGGTGACTTTTAAAATTAGTGCGCTACGGACGGGGTTCCACTGTGAAGAGAGAAACTAATGAAGGATATTAATTAGACTAATGTTTTGGGTCAAACTCATTATGAATATTGCTTTATGTACTAATGGGTGTCAGGAACTTTAAATGACAACTACTTAACTTCATGTCCACGAGAAGCCCAAGAGTTTTATAATTTATGTTAATTTTCAAATAAAAGAGACGAAAAAAGCCTGCTTTTCCCCATTTACAATGTTTTCCTATTATGTAATCTCAATATTTCATTAATCTTTATCAGGAAGTTGTAGTTAAAGATTAACATTTAATACTTTCGAGTAATTAAGGTAACATCGATACGTACTTTCATTTATACCAACTGTAAAAGAAACACTATTCTGAGAGAGAGAGAGAGAGAGAGAGAGAGAGAGAGAGAGAGAGAGAGATATGATAATCATATATTTTGGAAAATATTCCCCCTTCTCACCCGGCCCTTCCCATGATGCGATCCTCTTGTCGCGGGAATTAAAAATGCCAGTTTGATCAATGACACGTACTGCAATCATTCATAGATTTTGACGTTAATCTGAGTTTAACGCAAATAAAGATATTCGCATCACCTGTTTTGTTTGTTAGCGCGGTTTAATGTTGTTGACAATCTTTATGAAATTATAATGTACTCATTAGTTTCTTTGATTTCTAGGCATGTATCAGATGGTTTTCGTATGACGTGTCATGTTTAACACTGGGACCGCAAACCTCAACATAATCTAACTTATGATGATGGCTTGAAGACGCTTTTAAAAGTGTAAAAAAAAAAAGAAAAAGATTTTCTCTAACTCTGGTAATGGGACTGCGTAATGCCCAACCTGTTCCGTTAAAACTGACCATACCTCAAAAACATTGCGTCATAATATCCTCTCAACACCATGTATATAAATCTTATTTGATTTCATTAACCGTTTACTTTGTGTTGAAGTATTATTACTCTATCCTTTACACACCCTAATCGCTTCGTAACCGGGAGGTCGTGAGTTCGAGCCCCGCATTTAACCTAAGACGTCAACATGAAAAGTGAAGATAACGAACAGTGACCAATCTCATAACTCCTATAAGCAATACAAAACAGAGACGTGGGCAAACACAGACCCCTGGATATACCAGATGTGACATCAGGTGTCTAGGAGGAGTAAGCATTCCTGTAATGATTGCTCCTTCGCCAAACGCTCGGCATTTAGAATTGTGAAAATCACGGGTCTTTAGGATATGACTTTAAAATCGGAGGTCCCGTGTTGCGGCTGGCGTTCGCATGTTAACGAACCCTCACTAAAACGGCCATAAGCGCTTAGCATAGGTACTTCCCCTACAACAGTTGACGAATCATTATGAGTGAAAAACAAATGAAACAACTACCCACAATTTCAATCACATTCATTTCTACCATCAGTGTCCATTTTTAACTTTATTATTGAATTTATAACTCTATATGAAAGGTTAACATGAAAGGTGAAGATAACAAACAGTGATCATTCTCATAAATCCTATAACTCCATTTACCTGATCAGGATATAGGGCTCACGGTGGGTGTGACCGGTCGACTGGGGATGCTTACTCCTCCTAGACACCTGATCCCACCTCTGGTGTGTCCAGGGGTCCGTGTATTTATTATAAGAGTATCATACTACATGTGTAGGTTGGTGTTTCTTAATAAAAACACATTTTATATTTTTGAATTTAGATAAAATGATTAATGAAAAATTTGGAGGAATTTTTCTTGTATAGTCCATCACACAAACAAAGGAACGGCTAAAATACGATTCGTACATACTTTATATTTTCAAAGGATTTTTTCTAAAAATCGTCATGCAATCAGGTATGCATAATTCGTCTACGGTAAACTTCAAAATGATGTGAAAAATCTATTTTCATAAAACACTGAACATTACGGAATGCTTTATTCAGCAAACGAGCATAGACTGCTTTTAAAATTACTCTCTGCATTTAGTGAAACCCTACATGTAACTAACAGTTACTCGTCTAGTTATAAATTTAAATCCTACTAACAGTACGCCATTCTGAAGTTAATTTTGTATCAGCTAAATAAAAGCCATGACAGCCATTTCGATCTTTAAATCGATTCCAAAGGTAAATATATTTGTATCAAGTATTTCATTAAGTCACCTGAGCTGTAAGTGTTTTTGATCAGCCATTCTCCGTAGTCCGTCTCTCTGTAATCTTATACATTTTCGATTTCTTCGCTAAAACCACTGAGTCAATTTCAACCAGACTTGGTACAAAGCATCCTTGAGTGGAGGGATTAAAATTCATTCAAATTGACCATTTCGATTTCTAAGTGGAGATAATCAAGTAAAAGCAAAAATCGAAAATGCTCTAGCGGATCACCAATCTAGAAAAGATGTACTTTCGTGAAACCCTACTGACCTGGTGTAAATATGAAATTGTTCAAATCATGGCCTCGGGGAATCGGATTGGGGAACAATGGGTTCCAAGTTTAATATACATGTATGGATATATATGACGTAATGGTTAGAAATCGTCTTCTTAAGAACAGCATGGTCATGATTAGTGATATCGATAAGCAATCATCCTCAGGTACATGTAGTACGCATTCCGCTTATTTGAATCATGACCCTGGATGGCAGGATGAAGCCACAGCAAGGAAACGAAAATTTCAACGGTAAAACACCAGAAAATATCTTTTAAAATCTACTTATGAACAGTAGGATCATTATTAATCATGTTCTGCGTATGATCAATTTTCAAATCGCGGCAGGTTCGTATGATCAATTTTTAAATCGCGGCAGACGTCTCCATTTGAATGAAAAAGTCTCGAGAGACACACACACACACACACACACACAGAGAGAGAGAGAGAGAGAGAGAGAGAGAGAGAGAGAGAGAGAGAGAGAGAGAGACGTTAAACAAGATACAATCAAACAATCATAAATCGCGGCAGGCTACTGACAAGTAAGTTGATGTTACAGGAGTTTCAACTGTCTTGATTAAAATCAGCAGTTCGCAAATCGTAATAACGATCTTATTTACAAATACAACCTCTCGGAAGATCAAATGCTGTTGGACGTGTTTAATACTTAGTGTTAGGCTGGGTTCCTTACATAGTGATTTTGCTCACACAGATATTTGTGTTTGCCCTACTCTCAATGTTTTAATCTTTATTGTATATATGAAATTGATCACTATTCGTTATCTTCACTTTTCATTGATATGCATACATGTTGATATTGACTACGGATAACTCCGTTTACCTGATCAAGATATAGGGCTCATGGCGGGTGTGACCGGTCGACAGGGGATGCTTACTCCTCCTAGACACCTGATCCAACCTCTGTAGTATCCAGGAGTCGGTGTTTGCCCAACTATCTATTTTGTATTACTCACTGAAGAGACATTATTTGTCGAAATGCGGATCTGGTGCATCAAAATTGGTACCGTATAAGTTTTACATTATAGGAGTTATGAGATTGATCACCGTTCGTTATCTTCACCTTTAGAGGAGTTATGAGATTGATCGATGTTCGTTATCGTCACCTTTCATGCATCCTCAGGTAGTGCAGAATCAAGTTTGTTCAAATCATGCCGCCACCGTGGGTTAGAACTAAGTCAAGGTAAACATAGTTTATTGCGTTGCCCTCGGGGAATATGATTTTTCTTGGGTGAATAGATTTTCATATCTCTCTCACTATCATGCAATATATGTATAATAATAACGTGAAAACATTCTTATGCTGTGTGGATTCAAGGATTCTGTTTACAAATTATAAACCGTAGGGTTATTGTGGGGTTAAATTTGGGGATAAAATTTTACATGAAAATTTTCCAAAATGTTTTTCAGAACAGCAAGGTTATGTTAGTAATATAGATATTAAAGCACCCCTATGTTGTGAAGATTAAAGTTTGGTTAAGTCATGGCGCTGGGAGGCTAGGTTGGAGTCAGAATTTTTCGTGAGAATAAAGAGGGTAAAAAATCTGAGAATCTGTATAGAAATGATGTCTTGTATGCAAGGTGAAGATAACGAACAGTGATCAATCTCATAACTCCTACAAGCAATACAAAATAGATAGTTTGGGCAAACACGGACCCCTGGACACACCAGAGGTGGGATCAGGTGCCTAAGAGGAGTAAGCATCCCCTATTGACCGGTCAGACCTACCGTGAGCCCCATATCCCGATCAGGCAAACGGAGTCATCATGTATGCAAAGAACGTGCTATAATAACTGATTTTAACAATATTGATGTATTTACGATTAACTACTTATTGTAATATTTCTTGCTTGTATTCACTTAGACCATAAGTTAACTGCTTTGTGAACAAACATTTCTAAAATTTTGTTACATTACTTACCAAATATTTAATTGTACACATAGTCATATTTTAGGATCTGTCCACGAGGTCTGGTGAGTGTTGTTCATTAGACTCTTACATTTTTCAAATGTTTTTCGCGCAATATCAACTTTGACATTACTTTTCAACTGTATAATACTTACTATGACGCCATAGTACTTTTGTGTATGTAGCCTTGCGTTACGTTGTTATGACAGATAAACACGACTGAAGAAGACCGGTAACACGGTCGAAATATTTCTACAAAGTGTTTAGAGTTATATATATATGTGCGTGTGTGTGTTTGTGTGTGTGAATTCTCAATATTAAATCTATATAGAATATCTAGAGCCTTGAAATATGTCTCTTTAATTGAAATTTACAAATAAAATTACATTTCTAATCCAATACATAATTGAATTTAAACCATGCATACTTATCTAAATATTGCCCGCGCAAAAGTATTTCGCAGGTAGTAGATAATAAACGACGTGTATCGTGTAAAAGTGGCATAATGATCAATCGTCATTCCTCTCCTTGGACTGATTTCACTGAACCTTGGAAAGGCTCACACTTATAGCTATGGCATGTCAAACGTTGTAATATTTGACTTCTTCCATCCATATTTTATGATAATTTGTATTGTAAAGGGTGTATAATTTCCATTTATGTTGTATATAATTTTCCATTTGTACAATACAATTGAAAAATGTAAAATACAAATTATTTTTTTTACAATACAAATGAAAAATTATACAATATATTTCAAAGATGAACATAACGAACAGTGATCGATCTAATTTAACGCTAGGACAAAGACACACCAGAAGTGGGATCAGGTTTCAAGAAGTAAGCATCCCTAGTTGACTAATTACACTCGCCGTGAGATCTATATCTTGATCAGGTAAATGGAGTAAACCGTAGTCAAAATAAGTTTGTAAAGAACGGCCTAACAATTGGGATGAAACACGTCAGACAGCATTCGACCTACTGACAGGTTATATTTGTAAATTATATCGTTAAAACAACCATAGAATTTGCGAAATACTTGATAGATCTTCAGGTAACTACAGGAATGTACAAAGAAAGATAACTCTACAATTCGTTTGAAATAAAATATTTGTAAGTTCGTAGATGAACATATATATTGTATTTACATATAGTATACCCACGTGTTGTCAGTAATCAGTCTTTGCAGTTTCGTTATATTGTAATTATTGATGGAAAAAAAAACTCCACTGCAATGGACATGTTTCAGAAGGAGCCAATACAGACCTGTTACACAATCTCGCATGCAAGGAGACTTGGATTGTTTTTTTTATTCATTTTTTTAAAATTACGTTTATTATTATTTTGTAAATAATCTACTGGGGGGGGGGGGGGGTATTCTCAAAAGAAAAGGTAAATTATCTACCTTCAGCAGTGTGTAGACTAACCTTGGTTTGAACAATCATTATCGTTAAAACAACCATAGAATTTGCGAAATACTTGATAGATCTTCAGGTAACTAGAGGAATGTACAAAGAATTATGTATCAATATTTAACAATATTGATCAACACAGATCAATATGAGCACACAGATTACGAGATGAAAATGGTTGAAGATGTATGGCATGTCAAACGTTGCAATATTTGATCTTTTCCATTTGTATTGTATAATTTTCCATTTGTATTCTATATTTTCCATTTGCATTGTATAATTTTTCATTTGCATTGTATAATTTCCATTTGTATTGTATATTTTTCCATTTGTATTCTATATTTTCCATTTGTATTGTATAATTTTCCATTTGTATTCTATATTTTCCATTTGTATTATATAATTTTTTCGCGTTTGCATTGTATAATTTCCATTTGCATTGCAAAATCTTTCATTTGTATTGCATGCGAGGGATTGTTTATTTTGATTTGTTACGAAGGATTTCATTAGTTTAGGTCCCACTTACATTTAGCCGTCACCAGATGTAGGTGACGTACCACAAATAGACTTACTATGCTACATGTACGGACACAGTGGCGTAGCAGTGGGGGTTCTTTAACGTGTCAACGCCTGTCGCAACACAGGATGTCTGCTTTTAAGGTCACAATTATCCGAAAGATCCGTGATTCTCATTTTTAGATAGCAATGCGTATGGGAAAGTATTAGCTATATTTAATTACGTCTAAGGTTTGATGCAGCCATGGCACGAGTAGAACTCGAACATGCGACTTCACGGTTACGAACCAAAGGGTATATCACTGAACTACCGCGATCGGTTCCATATAAGGACTAGTTGAACATACATGTAGCTAGCAATGAGGAATTTTGCGCCGGGAGACCCCCCCCCCCTCCCTTTACAAATATAATATTTTGTTTATAGATGTCAATAAAAGCATGCATGTACGTTTTATTTTGTCAGAACGCACTTGTTCCAGGGGACTTCCAGGGGCGGATCCAGGACTTGCGGTTACGGGGGCGCCACTTTATGAGGCAGGGGGTCTGGGGCCGCCTTGAGGCGGCCCCAGTGGGTCCAGGGCGAAGCCCTGATAGGGGTTCAGGGGGCAAAGCCCCGGAAGCTCCTGGAATTTACAGATTTTATAGGGCTTGAAATATGTCATTTTTAAAAAAAGGAAATTAGTAAAATGTGACGCAAATTTTAAGGGTTTCTGGAAAAATTAAGTTCTCTCAATAAAGTAATTCAAGAAATCAAAAAAATTGTCATTTATTTCTCCGGGAATGGAAGAAATTATTGGTTCTTTTATCGTTTAATACATTTTTCTAAACAAGACACCAAGATTGACCTTAAATTTGCGCCCCCTTATATCCGCCACTGACTCCCCCCACCCCCGCCCCTCTGCACCCCCGCCCCCTCCACCAAGGCTTTGCACTGGACTCACTAGGGATCTTAAGACTCCAGCAGTTTACTGCATCATTTCGTTCAGAATTATCTAGATCAGCCAGTGGTTAAATAGGAGACAAGTCTGAATATGCTGATCACATTAGACGCATAAAAGCGATCAATTAATGGGGGGGGGGGGGGGGGGGGGGTTACGCCATTACACTTAGCAAATACGGTATATTCCTGCGAAACGTGGCTCCTGAACTTTACCTCTTCAACATATCTTGCATTACCAAATTCGATATCATAAACGATAACTTAAGATTAATCCATTGAACAAACTCGATGTTAACAATTGGTGGGGACCCAAGGGCCGAATTAAGTCCCCCGAATCTACTGAATTCTGATTAAATAAAAATGTGCATTATTTTCTGGACAGTTCTATTTTTTAAAAAATGATCGGGGGGGGGGGGATTCGCCATTACTAGAGCTTGCTATGTATTTTTAAAAATAACTAGTCCTCCATGGACCTGGTCGCGGTAGCTCAGTATATCGCTTGGTTTGTGGGCGAGAGGTCGTGAGTTCTCGAGAACCGTTACTGTCATTGCCGCATCAAACCTAAGACATAAACAAAGACAGTGATTGCTCCTTTGCCAAACACTCGGCATTTAAAAATGAAAATCACGTACGGGTCTTTCCGTAATGACCTTAAAAACAGATATTCCGTATCGCTGCACAGGCGTTGGCACGATAAAGAACCGTCATTGCTACGGCCCTGTGTGCTAAGCACGTCTACATATGTAGTACATTAGTGATGTTAACTAATGAAATCCTTCGTAACAAATCAAAATAAACATTCCCTGGATACAATACAAATGAAAAATTATACAATGCAAATGGAAAATATAGAATACAAATGGAAAATTATAGAATACAAATGGAAAATATAGAATACAAATGGAAAATTATACAATACAAATGGAAATTATACAATGCAAATGAAAAATTATACAATGCAAATGGAAAATATAGAATACAAATGGAAAAGATCAAATATTGCAACGTTTGACATGCCATAAAGATGAACGAGTTAACACCCTTTGTGATCACGGTAAGGTAAAAGATGACATTTACTGATATAGCCTCTAAATTTCAAAGACCTCAACTCATTGCTATGTGTAATAATGGGTGTCAATGTCCAGTATCTATGTTTAGTTTAACAATTTCATTGGCTCTTTGTCCAAATATGAAGTCTTAAAATCTTGATTCTTTGAAAACCTTCCTCAATCAT
The DNA here is from genome assembly GCF_947568905.1 of Ostrea edulis. Lineage (NCBI taxonomy): Eukaryota > Metazoa > Mollusca > Bivalvia > Ostreida > Ostreidae > Ostrea > Ostrea edulis. Next base: position 90,339,304 of record NC_079169.1, read on the forward strand.
AGGAAAGTTCACATACATCCTAGTTATTCTTATTACATGTTATCCCACCTCTGGTGTGTCCAGGGGTCCGTGTTTGCCCAACTATCTACTTTGTATTGCTTGTAGTAGTTATGAGATTGATCACTGTTCGTTATCTTCACCTTTCATGTATGTAACTTGAATATAATTATGTATGTACTCTGGCAGGTCGGATGTTTTTCTCAGTAATTTTATACACAGTATTCTCAAGTTATTATCTGATAGTTAAATAATTTTATTATTGCATTAGAAGACAATTACACCATTTATTTCTATGTGATTTTCCTGATTAGATAGGGTTGATACATTCCATTGTTTGGTATTAAACATGAAGAGTCACCCATGTTGTCATTCTTTCCTAAGGGAATAAGTTACTATAACTGTTTTAAGAGAGATAGCCCAGTTTCATTAGTTAAGAGTTTTTTAAAATGTACATTTTAGGGAGTAGAATTTCCCTTGTCGTGTCCTATCTTAAGGTGTTGCGGACAGTAGTATATTGTATAGGAATTTGTGTTTGGAGAGGTCAATTTTAGACAGGTCAAGATGCAGCTCGTTCTCGTTCTAGTTTTGGAAGTTTCCAGTACCATGGAGGCAGTAGGACCATTTTTTGATATATTTTATTTTTGAATCCGTTGCATTTCCTTACCTTTTATGATAATTTTTTTTCCATGTAGTTAAGTCTTTCTTTATTTTTTAAATCATATTCAAAACTCAAGATGATCCGGTTTTGTTGATATATTTCAATAATTTTCCGATTTTCATACCACTTTGTTATATTTTTTCATATGAAACTTATTTCTTACATGTATCTATTACATATAGGATCTCCCGTGGTTTGATATGATTTATATTCAACGAATTGTGTGTTTTCTATCCCCGAGCATTGGGGAGGAGATAGAGAACACAACGAGTTGGATATGAATCATATCATACTGCAAACCATATTAACTCCACCCCCTGTCATTCGTTTACGTTGCTATATTGTTAGGAATTTTGCCTCCTCACATATTGTACATAAACTACGTAAAATGGACGGTTGATTGTGACGTCACAACGGCGTATGAAAACATAGTGTAATAAAAATTATGTATTAGGTTATATCCACTGGATTAAGAAGTAAACATGTGATAAAATATAAATCAACGCTATATCATTAATAAATAAACTATTTACTGGTGTTTTTATTCCAAAGTGCCGACCATATTTTAGGGATCCACTTACCTCTAACGCATGCCCGTTGACAGATATTTTAGTAATTCACCCACTCAAATAATATTATATCATGCATATTCTATGACAGATATTTATTATAAATGCAATTATCTGTGAAAATGCAATTATGCTTTACTATCGTTTTTAAGCATGCATAACAGTAGTATAGGAGGAATAAACCTGGCCCCTTGAACGTGGGGATCTGGGTTAGGATAGGTCCTCAGTACCCCTTACTTGTCGTAAGAGGCGACTAAATGGGGCAGTCCCTCGGATAAGAACCGTGTCACAGCAGGTGTGGCACGATAAAGATCACTCCCTGCTCAAAGGCCGTAAACGCCGAGCATAGGCCGAAATTTTGCAGCCCTTCACCGGCAATGGTGACGACTCCATATGAGTGAAATATTCTCCTAAGATGGCGGTTCTTACGCTTTCGGGCGTCACTTCCGCAAAGATTGTGGCCTACAAAAATTGCGACCCGTCCGCCAAGAGGGCGTCCCTTTTGACAAAGAAGCCATCACCCTTCACTAGGAATTTGGACCTGCTGCCCGGATAAACGACGAAATTTATTTTTCCCCGGAACAATGATAATGACTTGTTTATTGTATGTTTTGGCAAATTCTTTTATAAGTTTGCAATAAATACCCCAATCCCCTCCCGCCAACTCACACCCAACCTTAAACGGAAAGGCAGGAGACAAATCAATTTCATTAAGACAGTTTTCAAACCAATTGTACCCGGTTCAAGGGGCTAGGTTTGTCCCTCCCGTACTACTCATAGATCATGTTCTCTCATTTGGATCCTCTCTCTTAAAAATTGGTAGGCGTTAGAAGTGACAGACCGAACGCGTCATAACTTCGGAATATGCATATTAGGGGAACGGGATTTACTGATGGTTAACGAGTATTGTTAAAGCACATGGTCATGGTTAATCATGAAAACAGAAAGGTGGAAAACATTATGGCCACCTGTGTCAGAGGACGAATTATGTGGATGGGGGAGAACTTTTGAGAAAGTTAGAAAAGCCTATAAGGTAGAAACATCCATCACATGTTTCTGGGGAAAAGGAAGCACACTTCTATGGCAAGCCCTTTTACTTTTATTCGAAAAGTAAGATATCTCTTTAAATTAAAGAAATGTCTCTTATTTCAAAGAAATATCTCTTTCACTTAGAGAAAGATATCTTTCACCTAGAGAGATATATCTTTCAATAAGAGAGATATCTCTTTCACTTTAAGAGATATCTCTTTGACCTAAAGATCTATTTTACTCTGAGAGATATCTCTTTTACTTTGAGAGATATCTCCTTCATTTAAAGAGGTATCTAAGAATTCAGTGTGATATCTCACAAAATATAAGAGATATCATGTACTCAATAATCCATAATATTTTAATACAGATTATTGGATTTTTTCCCTTATAAAAGAGATGTATTAGTCTATCAAGAAATCACATTTAAGAAATAAGGTATCATTTTAGCGGAAAGTACATGTAAATACAAGTTGCGCATTATCAGATCCATAGATGCAAAAGGGCAAGAGCTTTATGGTAGATTTGATCATGTACCAAGTTACCAACCTGTTTTGTCATCTGGATAAATGTTTTAAAATGATACCCTAATACTTGTATTTACATTTGTGATTGAATTATAACAAAGATTTGCGTACAATACTTTTAATTTATTTTTGTCAAACCTCAACGGTATAAAATACGTCCGGTTCAAATAGTGTTATACATGTAAGGAAAACCTTGCGAATGTGATCAATCTCATAACTCCTATCAACAATCTAAAATAGAGAGTTGGGCAAACACGGACCCTTGGATATACCAGATGATATATAACAATATTTTTATTCTTCCTTTTAATGTCCAGCTGTTACATTAGTCAGAAATGGACGACTTCGACATAATTATTCATTTTCTATATATGCAAAATGCATACATGCAAGGTGAAGATAACGAACAGTGATCAATCTCATAACTCATACAAGCAATACAAAATAGATAGTTGGGCAAACACGGACCCCTGGACACACCAGAGGTGGGATCAGGTGCCTAGAAGGAGTAAGCATCCCCTGTTGACCGGTCACACCCGCCGTGAGCCCCATAACCTGATCAGGTAAACGGAGTTATCCGCAGTCAAAATCAGTGTGCCAAGAACGGCTTAACAATCGGTATGAAACACGTCAGACAGCATTTGACCCAATGCGAGGTTGTATTGACGAACTAGATCGTTATAACGACCATAGAATTTGCGAAATGCGAAATATATGTAGGGAATATTAGTAAAATAACTTTACTAAATACTGTACCTTTAATGTTTTTCTAATTATGAAGACTCGTTGATTTTTCGGGGGGGGGGGGGGTTTCCAACCTACCTTCCGACCAAGTTTGTTATCCTGAGTCTGGAGAGGGCATTGAATGAAGTGAGGTTTTGCTACTCTTGTAAACATTTGTTTCTAAATAACGAGAGCCCTAGTCGGGAATAAATTCCATGCACTCTTCACCACTAAGGATATCTGCATATATTGAAAATATGAATTAATATAATTCATCAGAAGATGCTTTGAATGGGATCTTTTGAAATTCTACTGATGAAAAAACACCCAAGTGACCCAAGGGAGCTTTGCTGCCCATGTATCTCTCTTGGGCAAGGGGGGGGGGGGGTTGACAAAGTTATAAGTACATGTATATTTAAAAGAATTCAAAGAGGTCTTCTTTATTGCAGCTTTCCATATAAATATCTATTCCTTTTTAAAATAGTGTACATGTTTCACTGATATCGGGGACAGATATACTAACATTAGTATATGCATCACGGTTTATATTGTATTTTTTAAACTATTAGTCAATTAAGCCTCAGAAAACATGGAATTTAACTATACCCAGAAGAAAGTTAATGTCTATAGGCATGTTAACATGTTATTTATATGTAGAGTTTACCTGATCACTTGTATGAAATTTTCTCCCATAGGTCAGCGAGGAAGACCTAAGAAATCTGTCACCAGGGAACAAATACAGTGTGTCCATAACTTGGGTTACACTGTGCCTAAAATGGCAGAACATTTCAAATGTTCACGTCATCTTGTGTATAAAAAATTATATGAAGGACTCCATCAAATGGGAAGATATACCACCCTATAAAATGAAGAATTGGAAAAAGTTGGGAAAGTCCTGCATCAGATGTATCCGAAGGCAGGTTCAGCGGAGGAATTATTAGTGCTGATTGTGTTATGATAATAACATTAATGTATTTTCTTTCTATTTCATATGCAAACATTCACAATAGTGAAATATACATAATACGACCGAATAAACTACATATTTTAATAGATTAATTAATTATTTAATACATGAATATGGAAAACTACATTTCATATTACTTATGATCAATATTAATATAAGCAGATAATTTTAAGTATCACTATGAAATACTTGGTTTTAATCAAATCTTACGATCTCAGGTAAATGCTTAATTTATTATATGCTTACTACATGTATTATGATTTCTTTGTAGATGATGTCAGGTTCACTAGTCTCTAGGGAGATAAGACCACAGAGGTAAAAAGTGGGTGAATCATTATGTAGAGTAGACCTCACTGCCTCACAGAGACATAGAAGTGTTCACAAGCTATTTTACACCCTCCACCCCTCTTAGGCCCACTACAACTTTTAGGAAAATAATTGGATCCTCCTGTCCCACCAATATGCACATTTACAAATGGCAATGAAGCATTGTACAAAGTTTCAAGTCTATCTGATAAGCCATATAGGAGGAGAAGGGATTTTGTGACAGACAGACGGACAGAAAGTACAAAAACAATGTCTTCCCCTGAAAGTGGGGAGACATAATTAGCAGATACCATCAGTGCAACTGACATTAATTCTATGGGCAATGGAACATGTAAGGTAAATATTAAAACACCATCGAAGTGGTGTAAGATTACTACAATTCATAGAAATGGACTGAATAATGTAAACATTGACATTGTTTGGTCACCTGAGTCCGTCCCCCCCCCCATCCCACCCGCACCAGGGACCATGGAGTTTTGATAAAAGCAGTAACAACTGATACAATCTTTAAAAGATCTTCTCTACTTATGAGCATTTAGCAGGCAAACGGAGTGCATGGTTATAATGAGCAAAGGTGCCTCTACCAAACTTGGGGCCAATATGACCATAAATAATAGAAAATCTTCTCTACTGCCAATATAGATATATTAATGTATGTATGTATCTATATGTTTATGAGAAAAACTAAATGCATGATTATGATGATGTTCATGAAGCTCTCTACTAAATTGTGAAATTCGTGGTTCCTGGGTCGGGTTCAGGCCCTAGGACAGGGCCAATATGGCAACATAATAGAAATGTATAAAAATTTATTTTTTCTTCACTACTAACTCAGTCATGGGAGATTAATTAAAAGCATGGTTGTGATATCCGTCAAAATGAATTATGTTTCAAACTTCCATTTTTCCTTCTTCTGTAAATGAATACGAATTGTGTGCATATTTCCAAAGATTTTCTACAAAACAAAAGTACGTACCATCTATCCTTCTGTGTTTAGTAATCCAGAAGTGATAAAAGAATTATATAGGCTACATGAGGAATATGAAATTGGCATAAATATCACTTTAGGTAATCGTACTAATATTCCAATTGCCCTTTCACAAAATGAAATTCTTCAAAACCATGCTTCAATTTTAGACGCATTTAATATCTGTCAATGGGTCGGATGATTATGAGTTACAATACCTATACCGGATTCCTAAACTACATAAAAACCCTTACAAAGATACATTGCTGGTTCCAATTAAGTGTTCTTCCAATCCCTTACCATTCGTCCTCACGAAAACATGAACAGTATTGAAGGAGAAATTCAAAAGTATTGTGCGACTACATATGCCAGAAGTGGTGTAAATCAAATGTGGATTATAAAACAATTTCTAAAGAACTTTTAGTAAACTTGAAATCGCAAAACTTCTCAAATCAACATCAAAACGTATGGCTTTTTCAACACCTTACACGACCATTTCTCACGATAAATTAAATACTAGACTTTTTGACACCATAGACAGTTGTTTCTTCAACAATAAATGGAAAACGCAAATATTCATATCTAGTGACCAGTCATCCAAGTACTCTGAAGTTGAAATAAAACATATGCCGGAGTTCCTCATTAACAATATCTTCGCTAAGAACGGCCTACCAATCGGTATCAAACAATGTCAGACATTATTTGACCCAATGATAGGTTGTATTGGAAAATTAGATCGTTATAACGACCATATGCAAGGTGAAGATAACGAACAGTGATCAATCTCATAACTCCTATAAGCAATACAAAATAGATAGTTGGGCAAACACGGACCCCTGGACACACCAGAGGTGGGATCAGGTGCCTAGGAGGAGTAAGCATCCCCTGTTGACCGGTCACACCCGTCGTGAGCCCTATATCCTGATCAGGTAAACAGAGTTATTCCGCAGTCAAAATCAGTGTGCCAAGAACGGCTTAACAATCGGTATGAAACACGTCAGACAGCATTTGACCCAATGCGAGGTTGTATTGACGAAATAGATCGTTATAACGACCACAGAATTTGCAAAATGCTAACTTCATTCAAGACTGTTGAAACCCCTGTACCATCAACTTGTTTGTCAGTAGCTTACCTCGATTTAAAAACTTACTATACGCAGATCAAGCTCTTGCATATCGAATCAGTTGAGATATATAAACACCATATGCAGGTGATAATGGAATATTGCTACATAAATATGGGAAGTTGACGATGGAGAAGCTGAAATCATCCCGTTTGTCATACAGTTGAGTTGTCAGTTTGCCGTTAATGTCTACTTTCAATAAAATATCTACATGTAAGTATGAAGCAGAAGTGGACGACTCTGTGGTGTCCTTTATTTCGAGCTCACAGGGATATATCAAATCGACATATGAATGAAAGCTATTATTGTTAATAGACAAAACATCATCGATGTATCTAAATGTCGAATTGAAGGCGACAGTGAGAGATTTTTTCTTCTCGCGTAGAAGTTTTTGAAAAAATTCTGCTTCATATGAATATAGAAACAGGTCAGTCAACAAAGGAACACAATTCGTGCCCATGGGAATTCCAACAGACTGTTGGAAGACCTGATCACCATAGACCACGAAGATATTGTCAATGAGGAACTCTAGCATATCTTTTATTTCAACTTCAGAGTACTTGTGCGTGGAATCAGAGTGGTGTTTAACAAAGTAAGTTTTTGAATGACTGATCACTAGATATGAATATTTCCGTTTTTGTTGTAGAAGCAACTGTCTATGATGTCAAAAAGTCTAGTCTTTAATTTATCGTGAGTAATGGTCGTGTATAGTGTTGAAAAGTCATAGGTATTAATGTTATTGATTTGGGAAAAATAATTTGCGAAATGCTTACTTTGAACGAGACTGTTGAAACCACTGTACCATCAACTTGTTTGTCAGTAGCCTGTCTCGATTTTGAAAACTGACCATACGCAGAACAAGATCTTGCGTAACGAATCAGTTGAGAGATATAAACACCATGTATACGTGATAATGGAATATTGCTGCATAAATATGGGAAGTTGACGATAGAGAAACTGAAATCACCCCGTTTGTCAAATTTTATTTTGTTAATTTGCTGTTAATGTCTACTTTTAATAAAATATCTAAGTATGAAGCAGAAGTGGACGACTCTGTGGTGTCTTTTATTTCGAGCTCACAGGGATATATCGAATCGACATATGTCTAAATGTCGAATTGAAGGCCACAGCAAGAGATTTTTTCTTCTCACGTAGAGGTTTTTCAATAAATTATGCTTCATATGTGACCTAACGAAATACTTGATACAAATATGTTTACCTTTGGAATCAATTCAAAGTTAAACAAGAGATGTTGCAAAATTAGATAGGGTTATACACCAATCTAATTAAAATTAGATCCTTTGAATACACCTTGTGTAGCGATATACGTGATCGGATCAAAGAATCTAATTTTAATTAGATTAGTTATACACATGCATCATTTAATTGATAGTAGTATCAACAATTCAAAATATTGAGGAGACAATATCTTCCGATGTCAAGAGTGACCTAAAAATCAATTGGGGTCATCTTCTTATGCTGTACCAGTGTACCAAGTTTAGTGTCAATCAAACAAATAGTTCTTAAAATATAGGAGACAATATATTACTATGTCCAGTTTAACCCTTGACCTTTGACCATGTGACCTCAAAATCAATAGGGGCCATCTTCTCCTGAACATGTACCAGTGTACCAGGCAGTTGATGTCTGTCAAGCAAAGTGTTCTCAAGATATTGAGCGGACGGTATATTCCCATGTCCAGTTTGAGACTTGACCTTTGACCATGTGACCTCAAAATCAAGAGGGTTATCTTCTCCTTAGGATGTACCAGTGTACCAAGTTTGATGTCTGTCAAGCAAAGGGTTAACAAGATATTCAGTGGACAGTATAAGCATATGTCCAGAGGAGATTGACCATTGAACTCTGACCTGAAAAACTATTGGGATCCTATTCTCTTCATAACCAACCTACATATGAAATCGCATTACGATCAAGTGAATGGTTCTCAAGATATTGAGCGGACAACATGTGGTCTACCTACCGACCGACATACCAATGGATGCAAAGTATACACAAATGTTCAGAGCTAGTGGACCCGCAAATGTATCATCACTAAGTCTTACAACAAGCGATCGCCACTTGGCAGCGAATAATGATTCCTTAGAAGATTTCTAGGCAATTCATATGTAATGCATACTGCTTTTGTATCAGAGGTAATGCAATGCAGATTGACAGGGGATGCTTACTCCTCCAAGTCACCTGATCCTACCTCTGGTATATCCAGGGATCCGTGTTTGCCCAAAACTCTATTTTGCATTGCTCATAGGATTTATGAGATTGATCATTGTTCGTTATCTTCACTTTTCATTGATACATACATATGTATTTTTCATTCAAAGTTACAAACATCTAAGTTCTCCACCCTCCCTGTCTTCAGTATTTAGGTTAATCCGAGATTCCTCTGACTCTTAACCCCGCTTTTATTTTGTGACTTCTGCGGGGGAGTCAGAGCGGACTCCATTTTTAAAAAGTGGGAATTCAGCGACACCAGCTGGTGTCGCTGCTTTACCTACCTCTTACAACTTTATTTCGCGGACCCATCTTCCAAGACGCGAGGATTCAGTTATCGGAAGATTATTCTACAAATACATCATGATTAATACGATGCTATCGCCGTTTAAACGATGGAATTTTGTGTTTACATGTGCTGACGTCATGCGCAAAGAAATCAAATGGCGAGGCGGCGACCTAATTCAAGTGATGCTCCATTTGTCGGTGTTAGGGCCGTTTAAACGGCGATAGCATCGTATTAAATCATGATCTATTTATAGATTTATCTTCCGTTAACTGAATTCTCACGTCTTGGAAGATAGATCCGCGAAATAAAGTTGTAAGAGGTAGGTAATGCAGCGACACCAGCTGGTGTCGCTGAATTCCCACTTTTCAATATGGAGTCCGCTCTGACTCTCCCCCGCACATGTCAAATATAAAAGCGGGGGTAGGAGTCAGAGGAATCTCGGATTATATTTAGGTGTATAGAAATATTGAGATTTATATTCAATAATCCAGTTGATAATAAACACTTATGGTAGAGGTGAATTTGATTTGATTTTGTGTTGTTTAATGTCACTTAGGGAATATTTCACTCATATGGAGACGTCACCAATGCCTGTGAAGGGCTGCAAAATTTAGGCCTCCGCTCGGCTCTTATGGTCATTGAGCAGGGAGGGATCTTTGTCGTGCTACATCTGTTGTGACACGGGACCTCGGTTTTTGCGGTCACATCCGTAAGACAGCCCCATTTAGTCGTCTCTTACGACAAGCAAGGGGATACTTGTGACCTACATGTATTCTAACCCGGATTTAAAAGTGCATGTTAAGGATAAAGCAATACTTCAACACAAATTAAACTCATTCAGCAAACGTCGGCAGATTACGGTATCCTACATGTATGACGCGATATGTACATATAGCTACTTCTAAAAGAACAAGGTACGGTTGTATACATAAAAAGGCCCAAAAAATTTCTCTCTATAAAATGTGTCTGGAATTAACCTTAATCAGCGTTTTAAGAAAGTAAAATAAATGCCAGGTATACTATGTCAACAAAATCAGAATGATAGTTTTAAATGGATAGCATTATGACATCATGAATAAGACATTTCCCGCCTTTTTCTCAAAATAAGCCCGAAAACTGTCAAATGTCATACAAATTATTGCTCAGGAAAAGATGTGCGCATTTGTCGAGCAAAATGAAAATGATATATATTGTGTAATATTTTGAGATGAAAAACATGCTTCAATATGAATTTGCTCGACGCATGCGCTGTATGTTTTCTAAAAGGAAAACCACCTGAATTTGTGGATATTTTCATTGAAAATGGCATTTTTGCAATTTTATGCCAACTTCAAGCTCTCGTCATATGACACAAATCATTTTGCTGATCAAACTGAGTGAATTTTGGGTTTGCTAAACTATTCCTTAATTGAATGCCAGGATTTGAGCTCCAAGTGAAATCATCAATATTTTGGGCCAGATAACTGTAGAAACTGTACCTACTTCTTTGTAATGTGGTCGTCTATTTACTGTCCCGGAAACACCGCCGCTTTAAAAGGTAGTGATCGAAATGGATTTTTTAAAAAATGAATTTATCGAATTTGCCGTAGAAAACTACCCTCTATTTCGAGAAAAAAAAAATAACCCCATCATTCTCAAAGAGAAACAGTCACAAATATTGAGAGTGTTATATGTTAAAATGGACTGTATTTCGCGGGAGCTGTCAGTAGTTCCAGTTGATCAGTGACGTTAAACATGTTGTTATACCTCAATGTTTACATATCATGGCGTAAAACATCATACATCCGAGATTAGATTGGCTCCACTTGTTTGGCACGCTGTTTTTGGCTATATTTAGCTCTAAAACTTCATAGTTATTTCGGATTTCAACGATTTCGGTTGAGCATCACTGAAGAGACATTATTTGTCCAAATGCGCATCTGGTGCATCAAAATTGGTACCGTATAAGTTTTACATGGAATCCGCCGAGGTGATCCGAGTGAAAGTAAACTATTATCGATATCAAATAAGATTTCCATATATTGTACGATTGATTTGCTGTTTTCCGCCACACTCAACAATTTTTCAGTTCTGGTCCCGTGGGGATCCGGGTTAGAATAGGTCCTCAGTACCCCTAGCTTGTCGGAAAAGGCGATTAAATGGTGCGGTCCTTCGGATGAAACTGCAAAAACCTAGGTCCTGTGTCACAGCAGATGTGGTACGATAAAGATCCCTCCCTGCTAAAAGGCCGTAAGCGCCGAGCATAGGCCTAAATTTTGCAGCCCTTCACCGGCAATGGTGACGTCTCCATATGAGTGAAAAATTCTCGAGAGGGACATTAAATAATATACAATCAATCAATCAGTTATCTGGTGGCGCCCAGTTTTTATTGGTGGAAGAGAGAACCCAGATATAATGTACCTGGAATTAGACCACTATAGCGTTCCTCTACATTAACTTAAACCCAAGTGCGATGATGGCGGAACAGAGAAACACTATGGTAAAATAATCCGCATTTATTACAGTGCCCGCAATTACAATATACAATACAATAGTAGACAATAACGGAGCTGACAGAACACGTCTGTCCTAGTCAGCAGTTAACAGACAAGAGAGCGAGGAGCTGTACACGTCACAGGAGGTGTGTGGTCAGTGTACTACGTAATCGGAGGTGGCAGGGCAATTCGTGCCTAGCACCTCCAGGACCACTACACTCCTCCCAATTTTGAGAAAGGGCGTCCCAGCCCGTAATACATTAGGACAAACTATAATATACAAACATATACATACACTTAAAACCTAGCAGGGCCTACCACATCAAAAATTATACATTATCAATTACACATTAATGTCCATAATAGATTTTTATAATATTAACAGTCAATACCATAGTTCACAAGATGATACATCACATTAGTCTCTGGTCCTGGGCGTCCCTCGTTCGAGTCCTCTCAGGTCCACCACTACAGGTCCATCGTCGTCTCCCTCTCACCAAGTGGTCCCGCGACAACATCCACCATTCTCGCCTCCGGACATGGACATCACAACCCAGGACAGACATGATGTCTAACGTGACATCACGTCCACGACTCCGTCGCGAACGCTCCATCCTGGAACTGGTAAGCTCTGCCTATTCTCCTGAGAACATCTAAGTGCGGACATCACGGGTAAGTAAATCGACCGAACTAGATCACCGATAATCACAATTCTGAATGGACATCACGATCAGGGCAAAATCCCTGTATAGATAAAGATACCTGCTTCCCTAGCAGTAAGAACTAATTAATAATTATAATCCCACATGGCTCCGCATCCTTGCGGGACCCTATCCCCTAATCTAGTGACTGCTGACACTGACAGGACTACATTCAGGACATGTATACTGGGGAACGGACTTTGCATAAGCCTCGCTTATACCCACACACCCAGGATGAAACCAGTCCCGGCAGCTATCACATTGCACCATTAACCCCTTGGGTTTAGTCTGCAAACATAAACAGTATTGCTTAGATTTACCTCCCTTAGTACCTTTAGGTCTCTTAGGTGTACTAGGTTTGTTTGGTTTACTTAACCTTTCCCTCACTCGTTTCCGGGTACCCATGTAAGGACCTACTCGTTCCGCTGGCTTCGGTTCTACTCTAGTTTTTTGCTTACTTCCCGGGTCCCCAGGACTTAACCCTGAACCCGTGACCCCCAGCCGCTCAGCTACGACACACACAGGAGTACTATCACTGTCTCGGTCTGCTGGTTCTCCAGACAACTTACGATGATATGTGATTAACCATTTCGGAAGTTGCCTAGACTCGCATGTTTTAAGCTTGTCATGGTGCAGGACCTTGACTTCTCTCAGAGATATAACTACAAATACTGTGTCGGATTTGGCTTCAATAATGATACCCGGGCCCTTCCAGATAGACTCTACTTTCTTTCCCGCATTGCGGCGCCAATACACCAAATCTCCGACCTTGAACTGACGGATGCGGACCTTAAGATCATGAGCTCTCTTCATTGCCTTCTGCGCAGATTTTAACTTCTGGCGTGCGATGGCATGCGCGCTCTGAACATTCTGCTCTAGATCTCGCACGTATCTTTCTACCTCACCCTCTTCCCCATTTTGAAAAGAACCCGAAGGGGGTGGGGCAAACATCAAGGTTGCTGGTATGTTAACTTCTCTACCCAGCATTAACCGATTTGCGGTATATCCGGTGTGGCGATTCACCGCCGACCGCAATGCTCCAGCTAATGGACCTAAGTACTTATCCCATGTCTTGGGCTGACCGTCTATGTAGCAACGGACCGCGTCCATCAGGGTGCGGTTGTTCCGTTCTACTTGGCCATTTTCTGAAGGCTTGTAAGACGTTGTTCTAGCCTTATGGATTCCCAACATGGCACAGATCTTACAGAATAGCTCACTCTCGAAGTTGCGGCCCAGATCTGTAAAAATCTCGTAAGGATAGCCAAATCTGGAGAAAAAGTCGTTAATGGCTGCTTGAGCAGTTATTTCCGCTGTCTGAGATGGGAGTGGAATACACTTGACCCATTTGGTAAAGTTATCTACCATCATGAGTATATACTCATTCCCCCTGTCAGTTCGGGGTAACGGCCCGAGAAAGTCTAAGTGTACTCTCTCCATCGGGCTTCCGGCCTGATAACTTTTCAATTCCGATCTATTCGGCAAAGAACCTCTCTTGTTCCGGGCGCACACATCACAAGTTCTGACATATAACTTGATGTCCTTGACCATCCGCCACCAGTAGAACTGTTGTTTGAGCTTTTCTTTGGTTCTCTGGATCCCTTGGTGACCAGATGACGGGATGTCATGACATAAGTGCATGACCTCGGACCTAAACACCCTCGGTACTAATAACCGACGAGGCATGTCCGAGTCCTCAGGTTCTCACCAAATAACTCCAGTCTCGTCTAAATAAAAGCAGTCTCTTTCCAGAAGATAATAACATCCCAGACTCTAGATATGGTCTCCGGTATACAATAGCATCATCTGACTTTTGTTTACTAGCCATTTCTGCAGGACTGTATGGTGATAGGGAAATTCCTACAGTGTCACCTTGAGATACCTTACAAATCTGAGGCTCAACTTCCTCAATCTCGGGATTCAAACTCGACACTTCATTGACAGCGATCTCAAAACTCGGTAACTCAGAGGCACCTGCTGTCAACGGAACATCTTCCCAAGTGCTCGTCACAATGGCCTGACGAAGAGTAGGATCTAACATTTCACAGCTACCCCCCTGAGCGGACTGGCTCTCCGCGCTCACAGGCGATTCCTGAAAGAGCTGGGATAAAGGTATAACATCGTCAATTTCGGTGTTAAAGTCATGCCAGTGTTCATGTGCTCGAGTACAGTATCTACACTCACCGCATGGCAAATCTTCTAGTCTGAGTTTAGTAGAGTAACTATGGCAATCATCAGGTACGTCTCGGGATAGCGCATCAGCGTTCAAATGCTTCTTCCCTGGGCGGTGAACAATTCGCATATTGTACTGGCTCAGCTCTTCCAACCAGCGAGCAATCTGATTCTGCGGATGCTTAAAATTCATCAGCCAGACCAGACTATGATGGTCTGTCCTTACTGTGAACTCCCTGCCCAGCAGGTAATGACGGAATTGTCTGGTGAACTTAATAACCGCCAGCAGCTCTTTCCGGGTAGTACAGTACCTACGCTGCTCTGCTGATAACACTGCGCTGACATAACCAATTGTTCTCTCCTTCCCGTTCTGGATTTGGCTTAATTCCCCGCCTACGGCATAATCCGAGGCATCAGTATCCAGAATGAAGTGTCCTGTACTATTCGGGATAGCTAGCACTGGAGGTTTAGTCAATAACTTAAGGAGTTCTTCAAAGGCATCTTGTTGCTCTTCTCCCCATCGAAAACCACTCTTTCCGGTCACCGCATACAGCGGAGCGGCAATCCGAGAAAACTGGGGAATAAAACTGCGATGGTAACTGGCAAAGCCTAGAAATCGCTCGACACCTTTCACATCACATGGAACAAGCCAGTCACGTACTGCCTCTATGTACTGGTCCCCCATCTCGACTCCTTGCTCACTCACTGTTCTGCCTAAGAACTCAACTTTAGTTTTAAAGAGCTCGCACTTCCGAGGCTTGAATTTGAGACCATACGCTCGGAATCGCTCAAATGCCTGTCGTAGGTTATCTAAATGAGCTTGTGTCGAAACTCCCAGTACTAACACATCGTCCAAGAATGCTAGAACTATTTTCCAGTTCAGTCTGTGCAACACCAAGTTTGTGCAACACCAAGTTGATGGCCCTAGCGAAGGTAGCGGGGGAATTGCACAGACCAAATCCCATTCTAGTAAACTCAAACAGCCCATACCTTGTAATGAAGGCTGTTTTCTTCCGGAGCTAATTTAATCTGTCAATAGGCCGCATTGGCGTCTAGCTTAGAGAACCAGCGGTTGCCCGCTAGTGTGTCCATACACTCCTCGATGAGTGGCAAAGGGTAAGTATCTTTAACAGTAACTTTATTTAAAGCCCTGTAATCCACACACCAGCGGACATTGCCATCCTTCTTCCTGACTAGAACTGGCGTTGACGCCCAGTCCGAGGAAGATGGCTGGATGACTCCGGCCACTAGCATCTTGTCTAAATGACCCTCTTCCTCCCCCTGAAACACAGCAGGAGTGTGGCGCATCCGCTGCTTAACGGGAAGTGCATTACCAGTATTTATCCGATGTTTGATCTCGGAAACATTTCCTAGATCCAGGTCATTCACAGCAAAGACGTCAGCAAATTCCTTAACTAGCTCTACAGCCTGAGACTCGACCTCCACAGGCGCGCTCTTACCTAACTGCTCTAGGAGTGGGACAATATGCTGATGACTGTTTTCCCCACCTACTGACATACGGCGCACTGTGGGGTCGGTACTTTCAACCGAAACAGCAGGGGTTGTCTCTCCTACTTTGGTACCTGTCTTAATAATATGACTCCTGTCAGCCAGGTTTAAAATACATAACTTGGCTTTATTTCCTGCGGCATTGTATGTCCGCGAAGCTACTATGCCAGGCGGAAAAATACTGGTAAGCTCCAGTATAAATTATGGCATATCTGCGCTCAAGTCACACTCGATCACTTGCGCAGTGTGCGGAGGAACTCGCACTCTGTGGGCTGAAACCACATCGAGTACTGGCACTGACGCTTCAGTACTCAGCTCAAAGGCTTTGTCTATGCCCTTGACCCTGACCGTTCCCGCTTCACACGAAACTTCGGCACCATAGTAACATTTCATCTTGTAAGGGGCCAACATATGTCGGGTGTACGAAGTCATAATCCCCGATTCTCAAATTAAGACTTCCGAGGTACTGAACCGTCATTCTTGCTCCCTCGCCAGCTAACCTAACATTAGTGTCTTTAACGGTCTCAGCGACCTATAAACTTCTCCCGAGATAATAGTAATGTCGGCTGCTGTATCGATTGTAGCCTTAACTTGTTGGCCTCCTATCGTTAAAGGGATACGCCACGCACCTGCGCTAAGACCCTGGCTCCCTGACCTTATAGAGGGAATAGTATAGGTGGCCTTGATATTTGGGGTGTCAGAAAAGGCCACCCTATTAGCAGAATTAGATGAACGCCTCCTAGACGTAATCTCATCAGATTTTTTTTAAAGACAAGAGCACAGGGACTCCGGGTTGCTCCTTCGCGGACAATTCCGCCGTATGTGTCCCGGTTCCTTACATTCATAACACACTACTGACCCTGAACTCTTTGAGCGGCCTGAGCTCGCAGATTTCCCCCTCATAGGTCAACGCGTTGGGCTTCGGCCCCTACTACTCTCCCGGGAGTCACGAGGGGAACTAGTTTTCCGTTCCTCTGACTTGTCTCGGCACTCGTAGTCCGAGAGCTTACGCCTGTGAGCAGGGGGCGAGCGAGAATCTCTCCGCCCTTCACTGTCTCGCTCTGAGGAAACAGACCTAACAGCATGTGGACGACGAACCACTGCTCGGCGACTTAACTGGTAAGTTTTTACTCGTTTTATGGCCTCTGCCAGAGTACATGGAGGGTTATTGATTAACTGTTGCCCCGCTTCACCATCACTGCAGCCAAGAGCAAATCTAACAATAAGCTGTTCTTGGAATATTTCAGGCGATGTTCCACTACCAAACGCTTTCTGGCAGTGTCCATGACTCAATCCACCCACTGTTCTATTGTTTCTTCTGGCTTTTGAACTAAATTCCAGCTGCGAGGCTGCTCTTAGGGAACTTTCCCCAAACCTCTCCTCCATCCGCAGAACGACTTCCCGGAAACTTAACATAGCGCCCCTGCGACGCAGGATATCGAAGTATTTAAGCGCTGCCCCCTCCAATGTCAAACTTAAGGCGAACAGACGATCGGGGTCACTCCACTGATGGTATTCAGCGATTGTGGAGAATTTTGAATAAAATGGTCCCCATTCTACATCCCCATTGTACTTCATCCACTTTACATAATTACCAGTTAAATATTGTCTCTTAAAAAATAACAAACACAAAACCTAGTCATAAAAAAGACGTTTTATTTCTTTTTAAATATTTTTCTTGTAAACATGATAAAATTCAACCGCGATAGTTCAGCAGCAAGTGGCGTGACGTCACACAAAACTTAAGGCGAGTGAATTTTTTCGAAAGTATGTTTATTTTGGATTTTAGAGTAATTGACGGCAATTAAAAGGGTGACCGATCCAGAAATCAGGTGGGACACATCGACTGATGTTATTTATACCGGGTACTGCTGTCTTTTTCACGCAACATAGCACCGGAACATATTTTGCCGAAATCGCGTTGCATTCCTGTCGCTACGCTCGAGAAGCTCAGTGGTAGTATTTATGCCCATTTCTCATATATTTCTACTTTATTGATAAAATTGCAGACTCCTAACAGACAAGAGAGCGAGGAGCTGTACACGTCACAGCAGGCGTGTGATCAGTGTATTATGTAATCGGAGGTGGCAGGGCAATTCGTGCCTAGCACCTCCAGGACCACTATTCCACCGACCTTCCGAAAGTAAACTTTCTCACTTACCGGCGCGAGCGGGATTCGAACCCGCTCTAACCAGAGGTGAGAGGCCGTATGATTGTGAGCGCGATGCTCTAACCACTCGGCCACGGAGATTTACATATATGACGTTGAAAAGATATTATGACGCAAAACGAAATGTCTTTGAGATATGGTCAGTTTTATCAAAACAGATTGTCGAGATAATTGCCGAGAGCAGAATATGCATTAATCAAATAAAGAAATTGTCTTTATGTAACCAAGTCCTTCAATGAAAAAAAATCTTTCCACCATTGATTCAGTATAAAATTGTTCTGTGTTTTGTACTTTTGGTTGGTCAGTTAATTCCTCACGGACAAGTGACTGTCTGGGCTGCAATACCACTGGTCACTGAAAAAGTAAAACGCAATATATCATCGATATATAGTTTACTATTCTTCATGTTTGGAGAGTGTGATAGGGTATTCCACACAGCGTCCTTTTTCAAAACGATAGCGTACATGTACTTCTGTTGTTACCAAGGTATTGTCTTATTCGAATTCGAAGGCTTAGAAAACACACACGAGAACAATGATTCAGTACAGACGGGAGATATGCGTGTATGTTGTCAGATCTTAATTTTCGTAGTGGGTATTGCGAAAAATCGGCGTCCTTCCCACAATTTAAATTATGAACATAATTGACATATTTATTAATAAATGGAATTGATTTCTAGGTTCTCTTTATTATGATCTTATATGAACAAATAGATGTAATTCGTATAATACGCGAAGCCGACCATGCATATGTGGCAGAGTCATTTCTTATCAAATATGTATATAATGCATTTATATATGCATGTATGCATTGTTATTATTTCATTTCATTTCAATTTAACATCAATGTTATGTGTATTGAATTATATAATCCTTTAATGGATCTGCAATTCAATATTCGGTCAAGCATAACACTTAGTGAGTTCTTTGGTATAGAGTGCCTGAGGTGCCTAATTATGTCTTGACCAAGTTGTCCATAAGTCTTTCAATTTCATTGGTGTTTTAGTTTTGTGTCTTGCGTTTTTATTGGGTTTGGGATTTGTTCCCTCCAAAAGTTCTTTGTGTCAGTTCATTCTTTGTCTGAGATTTGAAGTGACCAGTCCATAGATCAGTGTATAAGTTTTGAATTGACATAGACCTGATAGTACTACCTGAGACTGACTTTTCCTCTCAATCGGTAAGTTACGAAGTTTATTACTAATGATAATATACTTCTAATATATATCTAAAATGGTAAATCCTATAATTTTGCATCAAGATTAATTTCCTATGCACTTTATCATGAGTAAAAGTATATAGTGAGAGAGAATCATTTATTTTAACTATAAAGTGTAAATACATGTAGTTCAATTGTCTCACTATGATGTATCTTAATTAAGGGCCATATTTTTATGATAATTCCATTAGCAGCTAGTTGTAAGTTATTTGATTAACTTGCAGGTTTGAACTTTATATGGTGACATTTATTAATCACATTGGCAGTTCACCATTGTATATATTGGCCTATTCCCATAGAATGGTATGTTTGAGTATTTTGAGCTACTGACTTAAATATTTCTCATGGATATTTTATATCAAAGTAATAACTGTAATGTTTATATTATTATGATAAGCATAAGTGTACAGTAAAGATTTTATCCATAGGCAAGAGTAAATATTGGGAGATGCATTTGTGTATTTAATGTTACATGTATAGCACTTTGTGTAAGACAAAGTTATCTCCCTTGAAGTATGTAAATATTGCTACCATTAATTGTATATCAATTAGTCTGTAAAAGTAATATTGTATTTTATGATTTATACATATGTTTGATTATTGTTATACAATTGTTACAGGGTTTTCTTTTCAAGCAACTTTATATAAACTTTGCTGAATAAACGCCTTGTTCAGAACCTCAACAGGAGTTGGTCATCATTAACTATTAGCAATCAACACCCTGTTACACATGAATTACTAGATGCTTCCATTCTTTAATTGAAAGGTGAAGAAAGCGCAGTACGAAGTAAGGAATCAATAACCCTTGACCTGTGAAGATGGTAACGAACAGTATCAGTATTTAAACTTCCTATGATTTTGTCTTCGATATCTTTACCAATTTGAATGATAGTCATATCCTCATGAATTCGATGTGATTCGTATGAATCTTAATAAATGTCTCTTAACGACTGAGAATTACGACAGAAATGAAAGTAGAATTAGATTTCAGTTTTTCAAATACATGAGGGTATGAACACCTCATGCCGGCACACTTTTCAGGAAGCGCTGTCATGTCACAAAGAATGCATATACACCAACCAAAATGGCTGACGTCTGATGTTGGTGAATTAAGAAGAGCAATGCCAAAGTTCCGAAGAAATGGTTTTCCCTACAAGTTTCACAAGGAAATAAAAGCTGAACCCTTGTCATTATAAATCTTTAGAAGGCAAAAAAGCCATTACTTTTTAAAACATTACATATGGAAAGTACATGTATCTATTTTCTACGTTGAATTTCGCTTCAATAAACTTTTACGTCACTATATATTGAAAGTAAACCACTAGCATGTTCTCCATTGTGACTTTAATAGCATTTTAAAAAATGATTCTATTTTTCGGAATTTCAATACATTTTTAAAAATTATTTTTTTCTTAATTAGAACATGCAGCATTTGACGGGCGATTGATAGATTTTTTTCTGTTCACTTTAAGACTCAGTTCATGTGCTTCATACCACATTGGTGTTACAGAGCGTTAAAAACTACTGCTCTAGAAGATACAGAAACATAAATGCTTTATAACATGGACTTCATGTCCTACGTTACATAATTCTATTTCAATACGACAATTTATCTCATACATGTGGTGTATATTGAAAGCGAGATAAAGCATTAGCTTTCCGAACTACTTTTGACACTATTCCCGCTTGAATGACATCTTTTCTGTGTTTATGCATAATTCGATGCATGGAATAAAGCGTATAACTTGTTATTCTGTTTATACATGTATTTAGAATTTCTTTTATAGCAAAATTAAAATAATGTTGCCCCCCACTGACATATAATTTGAAACTGAGTTTTCGGGTCGCATGACGCTTTAATGAATATTTGAAGGTATGCTTGTACACAAGTACGGTTGGAAAATATGTTAAGAATTTTTTATATTAGATTCATGAGACAGCAACACAAGAATACAACGATATCAGGCCTCAACCGTGCGCAGCTTTTTGTGCGCCGTAAATCGAAGGTTTTTATAAGGGGTGGATCTTTAGCTCTCTGTTCCGTCATTATATTTGTTCAGAGAGCTACAGTTCTGCAGCTAAACATACGCCTGTAACACAGTATAAAAAAGGTAACATGAACTTAATTTCTTACATGTGAAAGTACTTAATTCAGAAACATAGGAAACTTTGAGGGTGACAATGTGCAAGCATAGTGCACTGTAGATTCTGTTAAAATATACGCGAGGGATTTATTATCGCGTGATTTAGCGAGAAGCGTCATTTGCAAAATACAGATACTCACTTTTATTTTCATATTGCTAAAATACATATAAAATACTCTAATCAACAGACTGGTCCACTCGTGAATTCATGTTCTCGCCATTTGATGTATACGAGTCATTTCGTGTTATCTTATTATTCACGTAAAATAAGAAATATGCAGTAGTTTACTGTGTCCTCAGCACCTTCAGGACGAAGTGTCATATGTTCAAAAATAGCATATCAATCGACAAAGAGTAATAAAAGAGAGGGTGTGTATTTTTCTTAGTCCTTCGTATTAATACCTAATGTAGGACAGATTGCACATATTTTCTCTACCTGATCCGTGCAGTGGTTCAATTGTTATGGTGTCATTTGGTGCACATTCTCCACACCAACCAATCACAAGACAGCTTACTTTTGTGGAGTCAGCAGAGCGACTGAACTGTCGAATTCGACTTTCCCAGTGTTCAGGTATCCACCCAACCTTTGAAAGAATAAAATATATTTAAATAAATCACAAAGTGCTCATTTGAAAAGGATTAACAAGTCTTTGTTTACAGCACGATTATTACCATTACATGTATTATTCTGATTAACAAGTCTTTGTTTACAGCACGGTTATTACCATTACATGTATTATTCTGATTAATTACGTCTTTGTTTACAGCACGATTATTACCATTACATGTATTATTCTGATTAATTACGTCTTTGTTTACAGCACGATTATTACCAATACATGTATTATTCTGATTAATAAGTCTTTGTTTACAGCACGGTTATTACCATTACATGTATTATTCTGATTAATTACGTCTTTGTTTACAGCACGATTATTACCATTACATGTATTATTCTGATTAATAAGTCTTTGTTTACAGCACGATTATTACCATTACATGTATTATTCTGATTAACAAGTCTTTGTTTACAGCACAGTTATTACCATTACATGTATTATTCTGATTAATAAGTCTTTGTTTACAGCACGATTATTACCATTACATGTATTATTCTGATTAATTACGTCTTTGTTTACAGCACGATTATTACCATTACATGTATTATTCTGATTAATTACGTCTTTGTTTACAGCACGATTATTACCATTACATGTATTATTCTTGTATTGATATCAGAGGTTATAAAAAATCTTTCAAACTGCTAATTATAGTGAAATGAAACAAACACATGCAGTATTTTAATAAAACAAGAAATCTGACATTCATCTATGGCTACCCAGTGGAGTGAGCTTAATGTTCTCGTTTTGACCTCTCTGACCTCAAAAACCATTGGGTGTCCTTTTCCGACCACCACCATTTGCAAACTGAATTGTCTAGAGACGCTTAGGTTTACAACCAATCGCACATTACCGGGCCTTTCCGGCAAGCCCAGAAGTAGCAATTGGTTAACAACATGATCAGCATAAAATTGCATAGTTGTCCAGTGTTAGTTATACTTATACTAAACTCCATTCTGTGAGAGAAAGAACTGATCGAGGCCCGTAATCAGTTCTTTCTCTCACAGAATGGACAGTTTGAGGCTTATATCCTACTTAAAACATTACATCTTTTGTTCTAAGAATGGACAGGCTCAGGTAAACCCATTGACAATGATAATTATGAATAAAGCTAGTTTTGAATAGCATGACAATATAATCAGTCTTGCGTAGAAGTGTCTTTCTTTTGTTCACTTATTCGACAGTATCAGTAATGAAGGGTGTCTTGTACTGTAGATTTTATATACACTCACTCTGTAGTACTGAGCCATATCAACATGTCCTCTTCTGATAGGAAGAGCATTTTCATTTCACAATCAAAATTTAAGGATTTTAATGAAAGTACTGCGAACATTATCTTAATGAGTGTTCTATTCTGGATATGGAGGGTGAGAAAGTTATGGAGCCAAATTTTGATCTAAAAACATTGTTTTCGGATATTTGGATGATGAAAAAATTAAAGCCAGCCTAAAGAAACCCAATTTGATCTAAAAACATTGTTTTCGGATATTTGGATGATGAAAAAATTAAAGCCAGCCAAAAGAAACCCAATGCGCCTATCTCGTGAAATGAAATTATTCATGAAAGCGAAAATAATATTTCAGATTTGGATATATTGTCTTTCTGTTATTTTCAGCCTACCTGTAGACGTTTAATAAGTAATTGGGTTTACCTGGCACTGTCCAATAAGTTGACAATTAGTGTCCATTATTTTAAAGAACGGACAGTCTCTGTCCATTTTTAAAAATAATGAACAGCAATTGTCAACTTATTGGACACCTACAGGTAACCTTTTCACTACAAGTGGACTTTCTTCTAAAAAAAAAAAAAAGCCTAAAAAGACAAAGGATTGCGTAACAAAAATGTTTTAATACTTGTATACATCTCATTAAATGAAAGACACCCCTCCCAGAAACCAAAAATCTGACACATTGATGAATTTTAAACACGATATTCATCTTATATTTTCAATGTTCTCAATTTTCTCCATGATTATAGAAGTCACTGTTACGACGTTTTGTAATAATTTATTAATAGTTACTGATATACACAAGCACATGGATAAAGACAAAAAAGTTTTTATTTTGGTTGACGTGTTTTGTGATGACAAAGATCTTGAAAGTAAGTGATAAGACAAAAACTGTCCAATATGTCAGATATCGAATGGTCCGGGGCTGTTCTGGGAAGATCATTATCTAATTTTCAATATGAAGAGAGATCATTATATCATTTGCTACAGAAGGAACATTTAATTTGGAGCTCCAACTGACTTAATTCCTAATAATCAAGGTTTACTTTATAATATATATATGCTTTCAATAAATATAACATACCTAATGTACGTAATTATTCAAAAATTGTTCTTGAATTCATTTGAATTAAAGATATCGTTCATTCAATTCATTTACACAATTTAAACACGCATTTTAAAAGTCCTTCCACCAGCAATGGTGACGTCTTCATACGAGTGAAAGATTCTCGAGAGGAACGTAAAACAATATTTAATCAATCAATTAAAAAGTCCTTCCTCTATGCAAAAAAAAAAAAAAGCAACCGGGGGTTACATCTAGTTATAATAATAAAATACGCCTTAAGAATATATAATTACCGAACTAGCAATGGCAATCCCAGTTCCACTCAAATCTATTTCAAATTTTCCATCCAGCTGACAAGTAAGACCATATGTTTCTGGCCACCAAAATTCCGCTGAACAATCATATGATGTTCCAAATCGTACGTTATCTACTTCGCTCGTACCGGTTGTCGTAGAAAACGAGTAGTCATTCTGCACAATGTCCATCGACTGTATATAAACACTTCAGATAATATTCTAAGCTGTATAAAAACACTATATCAATCATATACTAAGCTGTATAAAAACACTATATCAATCATATATTCTAAGCTGTATAAAAACACTTTATATCAATCATGAAAGGTGAAGATAACGAACAGTGATCAATCTCATAACTCCTATAGGCAATACAAAGTATACAGTTAGGTAAACACGGACCCCTGGCCACACTGGAGGTGGGATCAGGTGCCTAGGAGGAATAAGCATCTAGACAACATGGTCCTAAAACGGGACAGTTCTCTATTTATCTTACTACATGTGAAAATCAAGAGAATAATCCTTAATATGAGAAATTGTGTTATTGGGAATGTGAAAATTACTAGTTGAGCATTTCTGAATCTCCTGATCATTGACCTTGAACAACAATCATCTCGTGATCATTGACCTTGAACAACAATCATCTCCTGATCATTGACCTTGAATTTTTTTTAATTTGTTTGACGTCCCTTCGAAAATCTTACACTCATATTGAGACGTCACCAGCTGTAGCTGACGTACCACGAATTTAGACCTACAAATGCATGCTTAGCGCTCAGGGCTGTAGCAGTGAGGGTTCTTTATCGTTCCTACGCCTGTCGTGACACGGGACCTCCGTTTCTAAGGTCATATCCTAAAGACCCACGAAAAGATCATTTCTAAATACCAAGCGTTTGACGAAGGAGCATGCACTACCTATGTTTGACGTGGGAAAGGCACACGCTGGGCTATAACGCATGACCTCCTAGAAAGAAAACCAGAATGATAAATAATGTAGTTTACGCTTTGTACAGAAAGGATCATATCCTCAGTGGATTAGCCCCCTTTTTTTTAACTTGACAGGCAGTAGGAACCGGAATCGTTAACCAAACAAGATGTATTTGTGAAACACAAATGTACCTGATAATGGCCAATTCCAAAGATGGCCAATGTCACGGGGACAAATATCTTGGTACTAGTAGAAAGATCTTGTCACAAGAAATGCTCAGGTGTAATATGAAAGTTCTAATATTTACCATTTCAAATTTATGACTAATGTAAAAAAAATTATAAGTAGGTCAAATTCCAAGGTCACAGGGTCACACATTTGGGTAACCACGGAAAGGTCTTGTCACAAGGAATACTCATGTGAAATATCAAAGCTCTAGCAGTTACTGTTCAGAAGTTATTAGCAAGGTTAAAGTTTTCAAAAAGTAGGTCAAACTCCAAGGTCAAGAGTAAAAAATGTTGGTATCCACGGAAATGACTTGTCACAAGGAATACTCATGTGAAATATCAAAGCTCTAGCACTTACCGTTTAAAAGTTATTAGCAAGGTTAAAGTTCCAGACATAACAAGAGGTACTGTGAGCAATGCTCACTAAGAATACCCCCCGTTTACCCCAATCTCCCAAAGGGTGTTGGTAATAGGTATAAACTACATCTTTTCTGAGTGTAAAAAACAAATGGCATGACAAACCGAACCATATTGCTACTTCGATGTCCAGTGCGCGTGACCTTTGACCCCAAAATCTATAGGGAACATCTTCATCCCATAGGTAGTCCATATGTATGATATGGTGACTGTAGGTAGAAAGGATAACGCTTTAGAGCCCGGAAACCATATTGCTACTTCGATGTCCAGTGCGCTTGACCTTTTGACCCCAAAATCGATAGGGAACATCTTCATCCCATGGGTAGTCCATATATATGATATGGTGACGGTAGGTGGAAAGGATAATGCTTTAGAGCCTGGAAACCATTGCGTCTACAGACGGACGGACAGACAGACAGACAGACAGACAACCTGATTCCAGTATACCCCCACAACTTGTTGCGGGGGGTATAATGACAGAATGATGGAATTACAGAATGACAAAAACAATATGCCCCCCGATCTTCGATCTCGGGGGCATAAAATATCGTGGATGCTGTATATCATATATGCTGGTAATAATTTTGTTACTGTCAAACAATGTTTGGCAACTTATCTAGATCACTTGTTCTTAAAGTTGAGTGGTACTGGTTTTATGTAGTCCACAATACAGGTAATATATACAAATACCGATTCTAAATTTGACCAATGACTAGACAGAGATCGGCCCCTTAAACCTGCGCATACCGCGGGGATCCTTGTTAGAATAGGTCCTCGATACACCTTGTGGTAAGAGGCGACAAAATGGGGCGGTCCTTCGGATATTTATTTGGCATTATAAATGGCGTAGCTTCCTATGGAGCACGAAAGCATGTGCTTCCACATTGTAGCGGTAAAAAAAATGAAATAATTTTAAGTTAAGTTAAAATGAATATTAGCTTTCACGGAATTAAAAAAAACACAGTTAATTTAGCTGTTATAAAAAAGAGTATAAAACGTCTCCAAAAAAATTGCAGTAAAACTAATGGATAATCGGAGTTTTTTTTTAATTGAAGGAAGTTATGCTATTATTACCTCATGTGCCTGTGTTTAAAATCAAAGAAAATGTGTATTGGAGACTTTGAAAATACCTTTCTTGATTGTCTAAAATGCACCAGTTTCTGGGGGCTTCGCCTCCTGGGCCCCCACCAGGGAGCAGCAAACCCCCTACCCTTTCTGCTTCCATATCTACCTTCCCCAAGCTACGCCGCTGATTATCATTGATTTGATCTCTTACTCTTATTTTCATCATTGACAGATTTAGTTAGATTTTCATAGTAATCGCGCAACTCCCACTATTAGATAAATTGAATGAAAGTTATATATTCCATAATCTCTGGATATTATCGTAGGAATAAAAAAAACCATGTGTTTTATATCAAGGTATACAAGTTATACACTTGTGCAAATTATGCAAATTAAATCAATCGGATTAAAATGTAATCAAGCTTATTTCCTTTTTAATTATGTATTCTCTGAGTCGGATACAATCGTAATTAATTGGCTATTTCCGTAACCGCAAATGAACCTCGTATGTGGGTCGACGCCATCAGAATTGGTTGCTACGTATACATAAACGTAACTATGACGTCACATTCGTACGTTACACTATGAAACGTGAGCTTCCAACTGCATCAAAGATATCAAACATATTCTAAGGTATTGCACCACTATTAATTTCCAGTTATATGTTTATGTATTAGAGTGAATAAGACATCAATGATACCAAAACTGAATATGTGGTAAAAATCTAAATAACACATTATACAGGGATTCGGTTCTGGCTTTTAACTTCATTCACGGGCGCGCTTCCGACGAAGAAATGCATCGATTTGATGCAATTCTTGCGCCGATCCACGTCCGAGTCTTCTTACCGGTTATGGAAAAGGAGGAGCGCGTGATCCGATTGAGTCGGATAGTGAACGCCCCATTTCGGATTATCCAGGATCACGTACCGTTGCAAGTTTAGAAAGTCAACAATTTCATGGCGACGTGAAAGCATAGACGGCCTGCAGACTGTTGGCGGGACACATTCAGACGGAAACGGTAGAGAGAACCACGTTGAGTAATGTAGAGAATTGAATTACCTGTTTAACATGAAATCACCATCCAGCACGACTACACTCTGTAAACAAAATCCACATCTTCCAAAATATTTTTCTCTCGCGTTTGAGCACATCCACTATAAACGTCATTCCTTCATAAATATCTATACTTATAAATTAACAATTTTTGTCAATGAACTCCGAAACGTTTGCCCCAGATTTACTGCTTGCACCTTAAATATTGTTTCATATGTGAGGTGAAGTCCGTAAGCTATAATAGAATCTTTCTTGATTAGTTAATGTCGTAAATCTAATTTTAAAAACCCTTTTTCGTTTTCGATAAACTACCCTGGAATAGCAAAAATGAAAGTACAGTGGCGGACACACTTTGGCGGATCTATGCTAGTTTCATTTTTTCCTGTCTAATGACAGCTTAAGCTAATACAATGTGAAATCAATTGATCTAATAGAAGAAACCAGTTTCGAATATTTTGAATGAATAAAATTTGCCTGTTTGTTTCTTCAATCCGTGATTTTGGTCTTCAATCAGCCTTACGGAACTTTCCAAAACGAAAGCACCAAGAACGAGGCATTACATCACTACAGACACTTAGACATGTCTACAACTAATTGCACATCCTCGGGCCTTTCCGGTAAGCCGAGAACTTCCGGCAAGCCGAGAACTTGTGATTACATGGTTTACAACATGACCAGCATAAAATTGTGTAGGTGTTCAGTGTATAATAGTTATACTTATAATACTTTTGACTAGGCCCACATTTATCATTTTATGAAGAACTTCAGCGATGGATCCCCCCTCCCGAGATCAATTATCTGACACATTGAGAAATTTTCCAATCCAATATTCATCTGATATGTTTTATAGATGTTTTTAAGTTTTCCCCGTGATTATATAGAAGGCACGTTATGACTTTATTGCAATGATTTGTTATAAGTTAATGATATCTATAAACACAAAGAAGTTACGAAAAAGTTTTTACTTTGGTTGAATATGTTTTGTGATGACACAGACCTTGAAAGTAAGCAATAAGTGGAAAACTATCTAAGATGTCTGATTCTGGGAGGTTTGCGCATTAAAACTTATTACCGAAATTAGGTTCTAAACTACCTGACAATGACCAAGAAATTAGACCACTGTTTACAATATAGCAGGGTTTTTTTTCAGTTTGACATTCATATAGTGCATTAAGTTTTAAATGATTATTGCGTTTGACGAGAAAGGAACGACGTGTATTCATAATTTTGCCTTAATTATCTCCCTGGACAAAACTATCATTATAAACACATTCACAATACTGAGTTTCAAATTGAAATTATTTAGTTTACTTGCCCGAAGAGCAAGTGAGATAAATAGTTAATGTTTATCCCTGAACACGGACCCCTGGATATACCATAGATGGAATTAGGTGCCTAGGAGGAGTAAGCATCTCCTGTCAACCGGTCACACCCACCGTGATCCCTATATATTAAGGTAACTCCATACTCGCAGTTTTATCTGATACAAGTTTGAAACATGTATTTATTTCCATTCATTAGAGTTAAAACTAACAAATTATCAAATAAAATCCATATATCATCACACTTTTTAAGATACGAGACGTACATAAACAGAATCATATATCACTGTCAGAAAATTGCAATTTTCCTTAAACAGCGTTATCAAAATTTCATACAAACTGGTTATGACGATAAAGTAGCATTCATAACAATTTCATGAAACTGTATCTTCACGAAAATATACAAAATGACTGTAAAAAATTAAGGAAATCTATCGCATAATAGACTTGATAAAGAAATCAATAGAAACAGAGTTATTGCCCTTGGATTCAATATTTTGAAACGTATCATTGATTATTCGTCTATAACTTACACTTTTAAAATAGTTTATTTTTAACAAGATTTTATACAATAACTATCGGAAAAGACTCCAACAAAATTTATGTTCCTATCGCGCATAAATCTAAATAAATCATTGATTTTGCAAAATCTGATGACATCACAGGAGGGTGGAATTACTTTAATCAGATAAACGGAGTTATCCGTTGTCAAAATCAGTGTGCAGAGAACGGCCTAACAATCGGCATGAAACACGTCAGACAGCAGTTGACCCAAATGTATCTGTATTGTGTGAGGAAACTTACCAAGGACACAAACTATTCCGACTACGTATACCAATGATGAGGATGAGAGTAGCGGCGAGATTAAAACATTCTGGCGAACAGGGGAGAGAGAGAGTGAATGAGAGAGAGAGAGAGAGAGAGAGAGAGAGAGAGAGAGAGAGAGAGAGAGAGAGAGACAGAGAGACAGAGAGAGAGAGAGAGAACCCACTTCGATATTAGGGGAATGAAATTTCAACTCGTTCTAGATGTTTCACAAAGAAAAAATATAGGAAGTAATCGCTTAGCAAATGAAACAATCAGCTGACTTGCCTCTATCTTTATTCTAATTTTGGAAAACACAGTCCGCATCAATGGCTGCGAGTTCCTTGAACATCTAATGCCCGAGATGACATGAGATAAATCATGTCGAATAAAATAGTTGTTAGCGTGAAGAGTGATATATTCCTTCGCTGTACCTGGTGAATCCATATTCTGACAGTACACCTTGATTGGGGTCTGTCTATGATATTTATCCGGGAATAAATAGAACTCTCCATCAGCGGAAGAGG
The DNA here is from genome assembly GCF_947568905.1 of Ostrea edulis. Classification (NCBI taxonomy): domain Eukaryota; kingdom Metazoa; phylum Mollusca; class Bivalvia; order Ostreida; family Ostreidae; genus Ostrea; species Ostrea edulis. The sequence continues at coordinate 90,370,650 of NC_079169.1, forward strand.
ACGAACACTTCTTGACATCCGAACAGCTGGCTGGAACTATAATCAATATAAACATCTAATTATTCAGGTGGATACATTCATTATTATGCTGTCTATTTGCATACTTTAAATACATCTATACTGTTTAATTGCAATATATGCCTTAGCAATTTATTATAATATAATGAAAAAAGCAACAGGAAACAGGGGATGAAATGGTTTTTGTTATAAAATTACATCCGAAAGACAACACATAAGTTACATTCGTGACAAAATACTATGATCTTCGTGAAAGGTAGTTTTTGAACATTCACAAAAAGCAATTGATTCAACGCTTACAACTTGACGATATTAATTTTTGTCAGTCGTTAATTTAGTTTAAAACAAGTATTCTGAGAGTATTGCATCAGGAATACATGTCCCTCTACCGGCACCCCTATTAATGGACGGATGTAAGTCGACAGAATGTAAATTAGTGTTGGACCTCGAACTGTGACCTAAAATATTGGTACCAAGGCACCATGTTTACCAGTATTAATTTAGTTTAATATTTCCTAGATCATACGGTTGACACATGCAGTTTTTATAAGGAATGAAATAAACTGTAGTCTTATTCAGAATTACATGTATATTTATATTAATGTTTCGGTTCCTTAGGAATCGGGGTTAGAATAGGTCCTGAGTAATCCTTGCTTGTCGTAAGAGGCGACTAATGGGGCGGTCCTTCGGATGAGACCGCAAAAACTGAGTTCCCGTGTCACAGCGGGTGTGGCACGATAAAGATCCGTCCATGCTCAAAAGGCTGTAAGCGCCGAGCATAGGCCTAAATTTTGCAGCCCTTCACCGACAGTGTTGACGTCTCAAAATGAGTGAAATATTCTCGAGAGGGACGTTAAACAATATACAATCAATCAATCCCCTACCGACGTCGAAGGGGACTTCACGTTTGCACTCTGTCCTTCAGTCCAGCAAATCAGTTTTCCGCACTTTTTTTTGTTTTGTTTTGGCAGATATTCTTTGATATTTGGTACATTGCTTTGATATAACAAACAGGTTACAGATAAAGTTGGAAGTTCGTCTCGATTCGTTGATTTTCACTAAGTTATGGCCCTTGGACTTAGAAAAATAGCATAAATTATCAGTTTTCTGGACTTGTTTTGGTTGTGCTTGCAGATATTCATTTGATATTTGGTACATTGCTTTGCCATAACAAGTTACAGATCAAGTTTGAATTTTGTCTCAATCCGTTGATTTTTCACTAAGTTATGGCCCTTGGACTTAGAAAAATAGCATGAATTATCAGTTTTTAGGACTTCTTTTTATTGTGCTTGCAGATATTCAGTTGATATTTGGTACATTGCTTTGCCACAACAAAACAGATCAATTTTGAATTTTTCTTGGTCTTTGTACTTGAATAGTGGTTAATTTACAACCATTCATATCCTGGTTTCCCAGTTTTTCCCTTTACCATTTTCTACATAATAAACTTCGAATATTGTAGCGGTCCAATAATTTTTGCAATAAGCAGGGGACTGTGTATTGCTATACAATGCTCTCAGAATGCTTCATAACTTTAATTCATAAACATGTACACTGTAGCATATAATTATCCTCAATATCATAATAGTGAATTTGGGTTTGATACATGTAACTATAATTATAAAAACAACCAAGAAAATTCGGAACTTCGTCACTATATTGGCCCCACCCAACCCAAGGGGACCGCAATTTAAAGAAATATGAATCTGCACTACCTGGGAATGCTTGTATATTAATATAATTAATCATGACCCAGTTGTTCTTTAGATTGATTGATTGATGTTTTCCGCCACACTCAACAATTTTTCAGTTATCTGATGGCGACCAGTTTTTATTGGTGGAAGAGAGAACCCAGATAAAATGTACCTGGGAAGAGACCACCGACCTTCCGAAAGTAAACTTTCTCATTTACAGGCGCGAGCGGGATTCGAACTCGCGCCGACAGAGGTGAGAGGCCGTGTTATTTTGAGCGCGATGCTCTAACCACTCGGCCCCTGTTCTTTAGAAGATTTTAAAAGATTTATCCTATGAATACCCTTTTAAAACTTTGATACCCTATTGTGGTCACACGCTATCCCGGGGGCTATAAGTTGAACAAACTTGAATCTACACTATGTCAGGAAGCAATCCTATCAATTTCAACTTTTCTAGCCGAGTGGCTGTTAAGAAATGTTTTAAATGACTCCACCTTATTTTCCCCTTTTCTTGATTATCTCCCCTTTGAAAGGACATTAGCCCTTCATTTGAACTTGAATTCTCTTAACCCGAGGATGGTTTGTGGCTCAGTGGTTCTTGGGAAGATTTTTGAAACATGCCGGAAGATGTATATTTTCAAGCAAGCGGTGTGGCTGAAATTAATCCTGGGGTTCTGGGTAAGAAGTCGGAAATGTTAAAATATTACAGACGAACATACTAACACCGGACAAAAGCTCATTCGAGCTTTCAGGTCATGTGAGCTAAAAAGTGATGGTCTAGTTTCAACTTTTTCAGTGGTGACGTCTCCATACGAGTGAAATATTCTCGAGAGAGTTAAGCAATATTAAATCAAAAGTAGAGAGCTACAGTTCTGCAGCTAAATTTATGCGTAAGGTTAAATTTTTGCGGGACAAACCCAAAACTACCCCCCCCCCCCCCCCGAATCTCCGATTACAGGATTATAAAATACTACATACAATGAAGCATCAATCTCCATGTAGCCACAAGGTTGAAACCTTTCAAAATATTCATCGAGTCCGAAATCATATTGGGATGAAATGTCAGTGAGAAACCGAGTAAGTAACGAAGTCCTTGGATGAAAATCGCAAAACAGTCCAACAAAAAATAGAAAAACACACAAAAATGGAAAAGAGATCAAAATATGTGATAATAATAGTTAAACTATAAGTAAATCACGATTTGACTATAGCATGCGCGTTTGTCATCAGTACTATGTACTTACATACTTTCCTCACACTGTCCTCAAACTGAACTTCATACATTGAAAACTCAGCTTCAAGAGGTGAAAGGATCCCGGAATATGATATTTTCTGTAAGCGACATCTGTTGGAATTTCTAGAGAAGATAACGGCAACACAGTAACCATTCCCCAAGCACGCAATACCACAACGGGTTAAGGACCTCTCCCAGATTTCGCCGATTGTTTCCGTCGTTGTCGACCTTTCTGATGACTTCCTTATGAGGAGTCGACGATTTTGAAAATCTGTTGAAATACCAACGTTTATTAACAAAATAATTAATTAACCATTTCATATTAATTTGATACAAATGTATGTTAGCCATTTAATATTTACAAGAGGCAAGTGCCTTTACGGTCACCTGAATATCATGCATCATGTTTTCCAAAGCTCACGACTCGTGTGCATGGAATTTCAAAAATCATTGATACACAAACATTTCTAACATATCATTAGGTAATTTACCACAGGGCTCAAAACTCATACTCTATGAAACACCACGCTTGCTTACTCATGTAATAATAATAGAACATGAACATTGGACACAAATTTCACAATTTTAGTAGATGACTTATTATAATCATACTATCCTGCCCAACCTTAGGGCCTAAATCCAAGGGACATGAATTTCAAAATTGTAGTAGAGGATTCAGTACCTATTGTAATTATCAATCATTTTGCCTAATTGATACTCAGAAGACAACGAACAGTGAGAGTAGAGCAAACACGGACCCCCGGACACACCATAGGCCAGACCAGCAGCCCAGGAGGAGCACGCACCCCGTTGACCAACACTTCATCTGTGAGCCCTACATCCAGACCGGTCAAACGGAGTAATCCGCAGCTAAAATCAGTGTGTAACGAACGGTCCCAAGCGGCACGAAATACGCCAGACAGTACTCCATAATGAAAGTGCTGATGAATGAACAGACAGAAACACCGCATCATACCGTAATACAACCCCTCTATGATGGTTGACATGTGTGTATCAAGTTTGATTATCATTGCCTTATTATCCCCCTTTCAGTGGGAGAAGGGATATACGAGCCCAGTGTGTGTAGAGTCGAGTTAGTTGATACTCCGTGGACCCATTACAAATTTAATACTTCACACGTAGCCTTGTTATCAAGAGAGGGAGAACCCTATCAATGTTTATGTTAAATGTCAACATGGGCCTTCATACAAAACAAACACCTTGTTGACCTCTTGTTAGGGTGACAACCCACTAATCCAAAGGTTCATTAGTTCGAAACCCTCTAGGTCAAATGTCCACTATTCCGAAATGAAGAATTTAACAGAAAAGAAGTCATAATACCATAATACGACCCGTCTATGACGGGTATATAAAAAGACACAGAACAGGTATAGATTTAGAGAAGTTTATATTCCATAGAAAATACATCGTCAGAAACCCACGGTTGATTACGCTTCGTTCCTCCCTCCATCACCCGTGGGTCCATTCATTCCTACTCGTTCGTTCTCATGAATAAATATTTTAAAATATCGTCCAATCAAAGTAATCGTTATAGTAATGGAACTCTTCTGTTTTTAAAGGTAGCACTAACCGTGGGTTTCCGACGATGTAGAAAATACAGTCATCTACAGTTCAGTTTGATTAAATCAGCATTAAAACTTCAGATGTAATTGACATGAAATGTTAACAAGATCGCAAACTTTAATCATGAATATTTCAGCATTGATACTAGGTTGTCAAAATATTTAAATTTCATGCATTATAGGATTTGTAACATTTAAATAACATTTGAAACGCAGACCACAAATTAAACCCCGCTACCATTACCATAAGATTTCCTAAATCCTTGCATTTCACATATCTGTTTACGATAAGTATTGATTAGCTGATAATTTTGATGTAATATATACTTTTCATTTCATGGATCGCATGTAAAGTATGTATATTATGTTTAAGGCAGAATATTTCCAATACATTAATGAAGCTGCATGAAAAACTGGGGGGAAAGCATTCTCACTTGTGAATCGAAACATCAAATTAAATGTAGTGATCGATCAATGTTTTATAATATGATACACGATATTTAGTTATTTTAAAGGTATTTCATTCTTCAACGTATTAAATTTTCATCACAGTCTGGGGCATCTCTGACAAATCGGTTGGTTGTTTTACGTCCCGTCGAGAATTTTTCACTCATAAGTACCACAAATTTAGACCTATGCCATTCGGTGGGCATCGTGGTTGAATAAGACCTCAGTACCCCTTGTTTGCCGTAAGAGACAAATAAATGGGGCGGACCTTCCGGTGAGACCGCAAAAACCGAGGTCCCGTGTCACAGCAGGTGTGGCACGATTAGGATCCCTCAGTCAGTAAGAGGTCTCAGGCGAGATGAAAATGGCGGGTTGTTGCAGGCCTTGATGATTTTATAGAGGGGAAGACCTGTGTAGACTTATCAGCAGTCGTCATTTACGAAACTAAATCGGGAGCGCCTAATTGTTCAATGTTCCACTCGAAAACAAAATTGACTGATATACAGACGTCACCAGCTTAGCGCTCAGGGCCGTAGCAGCGATAGTTCTGTGACGTACCAACGCCGCAAAACGTCTGCATATTTTCAAAATAGTGACCGTGACTTTCGCTTTTGATGCAGGGCGCGAAATTACACTCGTTACTTACTACTGTTTGACTTCCCAGCTCCATAACAACTGGACTACCGAAACCGATTTCTGTCTATTAGAGTAACTTCGGTAAAAATATGAAAGCGGAAGACGACTGTAGGGGTATTAACTCGAGTGGTATATTTAAACATGAAATTGGCCTTTTTCATGAAAAACTGTAAATGAAATTTACACAGATATTGAAATATAATTTTATAGTTTATTTATTCCCCAAAATTGGGAGCATTTAGGATCTTTTTCCCTTACGTGGTTTGTGAATATACAATCAAAAACCAACAAGCCAAAAATAAAATTGATTTACATATTGCTGAGATTACTTATTTCGGATTTCAAACATTTCGGTTGAGCATCACTGAAGAGACATTATTTGTCGAAATGCGCATCTGGTGCATCAAAATTGGTACCGTATAAGTTTTACATATTTAAGATTCCACTAACTATAACTGAAAGAATTCAGGGTTAGGTGCTTACTCCTAGACATCTGGTCCTACCTCTGGTGTATCCAGGGCCCCGGTCCGTGTTTGCCCAACTCTTTATTTTGTAAACCTTAAAGGAGTTACGGAATTGATCACTGTTCGTTATCTTCACCTATAATGCTACCTTGATATACTTAATTAAAGTAATATACATGTATAGAATATAGTTTCTAGCTATATATATATATATATATATATATATATATATATATATATATATATATATATAAGCAATGAAATATATATATCAAACCTGATATTTTTTAAATCTGTACAATAAATACCTGGATGTAAGCCATCAATAATATCCAGTAGAATTAGGCAGGTCCAAAGGACAAAACATGATACCAACCACGTCTCCATATCTCCAACAGAAAATGAAAGAAAGCTATATGTGCTACATCCAGTCTCATCGATTACCAAATAAAACGATGCCGGTTTGTTTTTCAATACGTATTTCATTATATACCTCAAATGGCTGGAAACAAGTTTTGACAGTTAACCAGCTCATCTCCTTCAATACCACATATTTGTCATGAAATCATTACAAAGTAAAATTGCGTACATGATATACATGTAAAATATTTGAATGTACAAAATTCCTTTATTGTGTGTACAACAGCAATACAGATTAATGAAACAATAAATTGTTTTATATTTAGAGTGTGCCGTTCTTAAAAGAATAAACCTCAACGAGTCGACTGGAACTCCATACATATTATTTATTCGGGACTTTCCTCATGAGACGAGGGTAAAAAACTATAAAACAAATAAGAAACAATCATAAAACACTGATCAACTTCATCAAAATGTTGGCGAAAACGTGAACACAACAAGAGGCCCAGCGGCCTTATAGGTCACCTGAGTATCATGTAACAACCTTCCAATGTTTGAATTAGGTTTGTGTCTAAATATAAGAATTTTACTTTTAAATGGAAGAAACATTGAATAGCTATGTGGTCAGCCCCGCCTTTGCACCAGAACCCCTGACCCAGGGGCCATAAATTTCAGTTTTGAAAGAAGCATCCTTGATCATCATTATCATACTATTAGTTTGTCTACTTAATACCCAGCAGCAGAGGAGAAGATTTTCAAAGAAATAAAATGCATTTTCACTATATGATCAATAGGGCCCCACCCTAATACCAGAACCCCTGACCCAGGGGCCATAAATTTCACAATTTTGAAAGAGGCATCCTTGCTCATCATAATCATGCTATTGGTTTGTCTACTTAATACCCAAGGACAGAGAAGAAGATTTTCAAAGAAATAATGCATTTTCACTATATGACTTATAGAGCCCCACCCTAGCACCAGAACCCCTGATCCAGGGGCCATGAATTTCACAATTTTTAACAAGAGGTACTGTGAGCAATGCTCACTAAGAATACCCCCCGCGTACCCCAATCTCCCAAAGGGTGTTGGTAATAGGTATAAACTACCTCTTTTCTGAGTGTTGCTACTTCGATGTCCAGTGCGCATGACCTTTGACCTTTTGACCCCAAAGTTGATAGGGAACATCTTCATCCCATGGGTAGTCCATATGTATGATATGGTGACTGTAGGTGGGAAGGATAACGCTTTAGAGCCCGGAAACCATATTGCTACTTCAATGTCCAGTGCGCGTGACCTTTGACCTCTTGACCCCAAAATCGATAGGGATCATCTTCATCCCATTAGTAGTCCATATATATGATATGGTGACTGTAGATGGAAAGGATAACGCTTTAGAGCCCGGAAACCATATTGCTACTTCAATGTCCAGTGCGCGTGACCTTTGACCTTTTGACCCCAAAATCGATAGGGATCATCTTCATCCCATTAATAGTCCATATATATGATATGGTGACTGTAGGTGGAAAGGATAACGCTTTAGAACCCGGAAACCATATTGCTACTTCAATGTCCAGTGCGCTTGACCTTTGACCTTTTGACCCCAAAATCGATAGGGAACATCTTCATCCCATGGGTAGTCCATATGTTTGATATGGTGACTGTAGGTGGAAAGGATAACGCTTTAGAGCCCGGAAACGATTGCGTCTACAGACGGACGGACGGACGGACAGACGGACAACTCGATTCCAGTATACCCCCCCACAACTTGTTGCGGGGGGTATAAAGAGGCATCCTTGCTCATCATTACCATGCTATTAGTTTGTCTACTTAATACCCAGAGACAGAGAAGATTTTCAAAGAATTTCTACATTTTCACTATATGACCAATAGAGCCCCACCCTAACACAAGAACCCCTGCCCCAGGGGCCATGAATTTCACAATTTTGGTAGAGGGCTCAATGCTCATTATAATTATGCCCACAGTTTGGCTTCTTGATGTCCAGGAGTAAAGAAGAAGATTTTTTAAAATTACACTCATTTTGATGGTTTTTGCCATTTTCACTATATGACCAATAGAGCCCCACCCTAACACAAGAACCCCTGCCCCAGGGGCCATGAATTTCACAATTTTGGTAGAGGGCTCAATGATCATTATAATTATGCCCACAGTTTGGCTTCTTGATGTCCAGGAGTAAAGAAGAAGATTTTTTAAAATTACACTCATTTTGATGGGTTTTGCCCCACCCCTCAGGCCCCAGAGGGCAGGGACCACGAATTTCACAATTTTTGTTCCCCTTCACCCACAGATGCTATATGCCAAAATTGGTTGAAATTGGTTCAGGGGTTTCAGAGAAAAAGCTGAAAATGTTCAAATTTTAACGCACGACGAACGACGACGGACAAAAACAGATAGCAATAGGTCACCTGAATGAATTCAGGTGACCTAAAAACCCGAACCAGGCGATGCAAACTCAATAGATGTTTTGAAGGAGTAGGTATTCCGTCACCAAAATTGTAATTGTCATAATTCCAGGATGTAAGACTTTTGGTTTCAGGGTGGGTCCAAAATTATAGTCTTTATCATTTGATAAAACTTCTGTATAAAATCTGCATGCATATATAGGAAAAGAAGAAAAGGGTATAACAAAAACTGTGAACTTCGCAACCCCAGAGTTTTTACTCTAGGACAGGTCCAAAATTAGTCATATCGTATTAATGTTACATATTTTATATTATACATAGTCATTTATCAGTTTAGGCACTTTCAGGGTCATTTAAGTTTAAGAACACATCTTCTTTTCTACTGATGCTGAATAATTTTGCTTAGATATGCAGAACAGGAATTATTTTCTAGATTCCATAGCCCTTGAGACAAGTGATACTTTTAACTAATAGTTAGGTGACAATAAGGCATGTGACCCTCTTGTTTTAGAGAGACACGTCTGAAATAAAACAGGTCTGAACTACATGTACAACAAAAGTAGCATTTTCCACGAAACAGGTCTCAAGTAACAAATAAGCCTTGAAACCATAAATGTATTGCTTATTAAACACGAATTTGTTACACGTGTTATAAGATGAAATGTTGATTCTGCATTCTATGTCTAATTACACTGTCAAGAGTTCAAGTTTGTATATCATGATTTTAGATCATTCTCCGTACACTTTATTTAACAACAGAAATGGACAAATATTTGAGGATTTACAAATCGATATAAAAATGTTCGTGTAGTGCCTAGAGATCATATATGATAGCTTATGGATTTTTGCTCATGAAACACTGGGTAAATAACTGTGATGTCCGTAACTGCAGCTACCCCAAGATGGGTGACATTGACACGACTGAAAATTATTATTTTTGATTTCGTAACAATGAAGAGTAATTTTATCCTCTACCATGTTTTAATTGATGTGCTACTACATGTAGAAATAAAATACAGAGACATTGTGTCACAGTGTAATCCCTAAATGAAGAAATCAACTGTACCAAAAACAAAAACGGGGTGATGTGGGTAACTGTAAAAACGTAAACCATAGTTGATGTCCATAACTTGAAAAATTGCTGTTATCGTGGTCGTTATCAAACGGAATCTAGAATATTTGTAGAAGTCTTTACAAGTAGTCGAAAGTGGTCGATATAACTGAGGAGTTTGCTCTTTGACGACCCCGGCGATGAATATCGACACCCTTCAAAAATCTATCGGGCAGAAAACAAAGCCATGTGCAGGCACTTAGTATCGTTTTACAAAGGAAGGAGGTAGTCGTCGGAGAAGCTTTTAAATGGTTAGGTAGCTGAGGGATCGTCCTTCAATACATGTTCAATTCAAAGCTCCTACCTTACTAGATGTACTATAAACAAAACATGTGTGGGGGATGGGGGGGGGGGGGTCACACATTACATGTATATCTTTTATTGGCATATATAAATAACGGAAAGAGGTCGTTGTTAATAAAATAGGGACCTTACCCCGATTCTACTTATGTACGTTTTCCTCTCGAAAGTACTTCCTGTCCTTGCTTTGAAACTTACTTATAACGAACGAATACATCAGGAAGTTGATTTTGTTTTTCTATATTACGAGCAATATGCTTAGCAGAGTTCGAGATAAAAGAACTTTGACCCACATTATCTACATGTAATGATCTTTCATATTTGATGTTGATCGACTGCTGAAGAGTGGGTTAGACTCCAGCATTTGATCTCGGGGGAAGTGTTGAGTCCCAATATTAAAGGTTAAGATAACGAACAGTGATCAATCTCATAACTCCTATAAGCAATACAAAATAGATAGTTGGGCAAACACGGACCCCTGGACACACCAGATGTATGTCCGCCCAATTTTGGACCAAAACGTCAATATGTCCGCCTGAATCCAGTTTCCCCCATTCCTCGGGAAGCGTAGCTATAGAGTGGCTCATCGCAGCTAACAACAATAGTGAGATCTCCTCGTACGTTCTTGATTACCGGTGTTCGTCCGTCCCACTTTACTTTGTGGACGCAATGCCTCAGAAAATGTTCAACGGATTTTGTTCAAATTTTGTAGGATTGTTAGTAACCATATTTAGTTGATTATGTTGGGCCGCAATTTTTTTCAATACATTTTACAGGATTTATGAGACTTTGTTGAATTTGTACATGCTACACTAAAGGAACACTTCGTGGACGTAACTCCTGAGAGACCGGATTTGGTTCTGTAGGATTGTTAGTTACCATGCAAGGTGAAGATAACGAACAGTGATCAATCTCATAACTCCTTTAAGCAATACAAAATAGATAGTTAGGCAAACACGGACCCCTGGACACACCAGAGGTGGGATCAGGTGCCTAGGAGGAGTAAGCATCCCGTTGACCGGTCACACCCGCCGTGAGCCCCATATCCTGATCAGGTAAACGGAGTTTACCTTATTGCACCGCCATTTTAATTTGACAAATTTTACAGGAGTTAAGGAACTTTGTTGAATTTGTACATGCTTCACTATACGACTCAAAGACTGCTGTACGGATTTTGTTCAAATTTTGCAGGATTGTTAGTCATGTTGTGCCATCAATTTGATTCTACTTTGACAGCAGTAATGGTACTTTGGTTCTTCAACTTTTCTTGCGGCGGCGGGAGACATATTCGTTACCTTCACTGCTACGCATAACAATCTTGTTAAAGTATTATCCCAGGAGGAAGGAAAGTCATATTCCCAAACCAAAAATATAGTGACCCCCACCCCCTGTACATGGTTTCGATTTTATTTATTCTAGATTTTCGCAATTATTGCATGTCGACAGGAGATGCTTACTCCTCCTAGGTACCTGATCCCACCTCTGGTGTGGCCAGGGATCCGTGTTTGCCAAACTATCTATTTTGTATTGCTTAAAGGAGTTATGAGATCGATCACTGTTCGTTATCTTCACCTTTCATGTACTAGTTGTCGTTCGTGCGGAACGATATCCAAAACTTAGTTGGTCCATGAAGGTAGGAACGAATGAGTCTCTGTCTTTGATCCTCACGAAAATATTAACAGCTGTGAAGGAGAAACTTCAAACGCACTATGCGACTACATATGCCAGAAGTGGTATTAATCAAATGTGGATTTTAAAGAACGTTTAGTAAACTTGAAATCGCAAAACTTTTCCCAAATCAATAACATCAAAACCTATGACTTTCCAACACTACACGACCATTGCTCATGATAAATTAAAGACTAGACTTTTTGACATCAAAGACACTTTCTTCTTCAACAAAATTGGAAAATGGAATTATTCATATCTAGTGATCAGTCATACATTAAACTACTTTGTTAAAGGGATTGGTTCACGATTTTTAACAAGAATATTTTTCAGTTTTGATGTTAAACATTAAGAATATACCTCATTTAATGTTGACAACCAAAATTTTGACCTTCTGAATACAAGAATAAAAGCAATATTTTCGCCTTCAATCTGTGTTATGTAAACAAAGACTCGAGTCTTTTTATGTATATAAACAAACCAGTTAAATATTAATTTTGTAATATTAAAGCATCTTAATTTTGCATAGTCGCAAATTCTAATTTTATATAACACATATTACCCAAAGAATACCTGAAATGTGATAAATGCAAGGTGAAGATAACGAACAGTGATCAATCTCATAACTCCTACAAGCAATACAAAATAGATAGTTGGGCAAACACGGACCCCTGGACACACCAGAGGTGGGATCAGTTGCCTAGGAGGAGTAAGCATCCCCTGTTGACCGGTCACACCCGCCGTGAGCCCCATATCCTGATCAGGTAAACAGAGTTATTCCGCAGAACGGCTTAACAATCGGTATGAAACACGTCAGACAGCATTTGACCCAATGTGAGGTTGTATTGACGAACTAGATCGTTATAACGACCATAGAATTTGCGAAATGCTGACTTCAATCGAGACTGTTGAAATATAAGAAACTTAAATCGATATCCATTTCTTTTGAAAAATTTGTAAACAATAACATACCCCGATTTTTGTTTACAAAACAAATACATCATGTAATAAACTCTCTAATTTTTACGTGAAATCTTTTAAACACATTAGACAATAGATTTTGATCATTAAAAGTAAAAAAACAAAATTTGGAGGAAAATCGTGAGTCAGTCCCTTTAAACACCACTCTGATTCCACGCACAAGTACTCAGAAGTTGAAATAAAAAATATGCTAAGACTTCCTCATTGACAATATCTTCGTGGCCTTTGGTGATCAGGTCTTCCAAAAGTCTATTAGAATTCTCATGGGCACGATTTGTGCTCCTTTGTTAGGTGACCTATTTTTATATTCATATGAAGCAGAATTTATTTTTTTAAAAACTCTACGTGAGAAGAAAAAAAACCTTTGCTGTGGCCTTCAATTCGGCATTTAGATTTTAGATATATCGACGACGGTTTGTCTATTAACAATAATTTTCATTAGTATGTCGATTTGATACATGTGTATATCCCTGTGAGCTCGAAATAAAGGACACCACAGAGTCGTCCACTTCTGCTTCATACTTAGATATTTTATTGAAAGTAGACATTAACGGCAAACTGACAACTCAACTGTATGACAAACGGGATGATTTCAGCTTCTCCATCGTCAACTTCCCATATTTGTGTAGCAATACTCCATTATCACCTGCATATGGTGTTTACATCTCTCAGCTGATAGCAAACGCAAGATCTTGATCTGCGTATAGTCAGTTTATGAATCGAGGTAAGCTACTGACATAAAAAGTTATTGCTACAGGGGTTTCAAGAATCTCGATTATAGTCAGCATTTTGCAAATTCTATGGTCGTTATAACGATATAGTTTGCCAATTCAACCTATCATTGGGTCAAATGCTGTCTGACGTGTTAGACCGTTCTTGGCACATGATTTTGACTACGGATAACTCCGTTTACCTGACCAGGATATAGGGCTCACGGCGGTTGTGACCGGTCGACAGGGGATGCTTACTCCTCCTAGGCACCTGATCCCACCTTTGGTGTGTCCAGGGGTCCGTGTTTGCCCAAATATCTGTTTTGTATTGCTTATAGGAGTTATGAGATTGATCACTGTTCATTATCTTCACCTTTCATACTGTGGATGGCAACGATTAACCGACTACTCGGTTGAAAAATGCTAACCGATTTAAATTTTTTATAACCGATTACATGTAACTGGGTTATTTTTTATAAAGGAATATTGTCATATATATGTTAAAAAAGAGGTGTGTGTGTGTGTGTGTAATAATCAGAAGTCTAGATGATGTTAAATAATGACTGTTTCGACTTGATGATCTGCAAAGTTTACTTCCATGCGATAATTACAGTCCATTCTGTAGGTAAAACCTCTGTAAGTTGGCGGTCAGGCTGTATAATGTATGTGTATAATAACAAACCACCGTGGAGTATTACATTGCCAAGTGTTGATAACAATTCCACGCTCCAAGCATATTATTTTTTACATGAATTTCGTAAATAAAGTTCAATGATTCCTCTCAACATGTGTATGGTGAAAGGGGACAAGCAACACACTGGTACATTTCTGGTCAAAGATACAAGTTATATAAAGTCAGAGGAAGAAAATCAGAAAAAAGAATGTACGCCTAAATATCATGGAGGTCAGACTAAATCATATACCTTTATGACAATCATACACGGTTTTCTGAGAGCGGACTCGCGCGTCCTGTAGATTTTAAGTGTCGTCTGAAGAGATTTTCTCTGACGAAGGAATTCTTATAAACAAAACTTCGAAGCCATTTAAATTATTTCTTAATGATGAATAAAATCATCATTGAATTTTGATAAACCGTTCTGTGGTGTTGCAACGTGATCATTTTGAATACTTAATTCGTATTCTTGGTGGTGTTTGTTCATCCATAATTACTTTTCAAAGCTCTCGTCTTACGGTTTTACTGTGAATTAAATAAAATGGAATTTAAATATTTTAAGAATCATGATTTTCGATTAACCGGATATTTAATCGGTCTAAAGAATTTACGACTAACCTGATTGATTGAATATTGTTTTACGTCCCTCTCGAGAATATAGGGTCGGAAAGTCTCGTCATGTGACTCGCGAGAAATAACGCGAAATCGTACTTCCGGGCAATTATCAAGATGACGTTATCATATAATGTACTAGACTAGCTACGTTGAAAACCACACTGAGCCTACTACAAGCAGCAAAAGAGCGATGGCTAACAGGGTTTATAAAATGTGTTCTATATACAGAGCTCTGCGTAATTACAGCGGTTGATCAAGCGTCAATACGAGACATTTCCAACAAAATACAGGTATGTTTACATTATACAGTCGTCTGCATCATATGCACTGTACAGTCGTTTGCATCGTATTTAGCCATACATCAATATTTCGGAGTGTAGTTCAAGATACCGAAAGTCCCCGGTCAAAATCTTAGCAATATACATTTGCGTAGTTTTGATTATTGATGTGGTGGTAACCAACCAACCAACCAACCCCCAACTTGTGAAAATTTGCATCGAGTGAAAACGCTTATATTTTCGTTTAGAAATTTATCCAAATTTTATTTCATCAAGATATTTCTAGAAAATGAAAACAGTACTGACACTAATAATATCAGTGACATATGAAAGTCCCACGAGTCAGTTTTGTTTCCAAGTTGTAGCTGCACTACTAATGCTATAGTATATTCTTGGTATGTAAAACAGTATAAAGGGGCAGATCCTCTTCTTAACAACCACTAACAAATTGAATACTTCTGAAGAAAATAATGTATATAACAGCATCTGTAACAAGCATAGACATCAAGTGAATATCATTAAAAGTATTGCAGGGGTGGATCAAGAAAATTTGCAAAGGAGAGTGGGGGAGTGTAATTAATACTATTTCCCTAAAAAGTGTGCGTATCTGTAAAACCATCAAAATTGCAACCTAAAACCCCATATTTGTTATTGATCAACAAAAAGGGAACACCCCCCCTTCTTGTCATCACTCGTACCAAGAGAAGTGATCACATAACTCCAGTGCTGATTTCTTTACATTGGCTTTCTATTGACAGGCGCAGCCAACACAAAATTATCCTCTACGCATATAAGGTGATTCAGAAGATGGCACCAAAATACTTAGAGGAGGTGATCACTGTTTACCAACCGAATCGTTCCCCAAGATCTGAAAATTCACTGACATTAGTTAGACCTAGATGTCGAACCTCCACATATGGAAACAGGCGCTTGGATGTGGCAGCAGCTACACTCTGGAACTCTCTGCCTGATACCCTCCGCCGTTGTCAGAATTTGAACACTTTTAAAAAACATCTTTTTAGACTTGCATATTATTAGTATTATAGGTGGTTTAATCTTTATGGTTTCTTTACTATCATTTTAACATGACTTTTTCAAGTGTATAATTGTATATTTATTTCAACTATTGTATTTTATATCATTTGATTGTACGGCGTGGAACTTTTTTCATGCATATCATGTATTAGATTTTGGTAATTTTACTTCACATTATTGATATTTTTCTAGCATTGTTTTGATATTATCTGTCTTAATGCTATTATAATTTCCTTTTACTACGTTTATAACATGCTGTATAATTGTTATCGTGTGCAGCGCTTTAGAGCAGTTATTTATAGTCATATAGGGCGATATATAAATAATAATTATTATTATTATTAACATCTTATATCAAAATTTTCATTTTCAAAAACCACAATCTAAATCAAAACAATTTAAGATAAAAGTGTATGAGTGAATGTTTATCATTTCTTTGTTGCCACCAGAGGCATGGTGTTTAATACAAACACATGCTTTCAAAAATCTGTCACATACAGAAATAAAGTACATGTGTATTGAAAACCTTGTGTACGTCTTTAATCGTATTGCTTATTATACATGCAGATCTCTCCTCCTTTTTTTAAAATTAAATTCCAAATTGGCAACATTTTCTGTGAGAGTCACAAAAAAAAAAAAAAAAAAAAAAGCAATATCATTAATAAATATTAAATAAAATGAAAATGAGAAACTGCATTGCCTTGTCAATGTGTGGTTTTTTTCCAGCTGTCAGCATCCCATGAAAATGTGTAAATATTAGTGTATATGATCAACAATTAATTAGGGAGATTGACAAATCATGGTACAAATAGATACATGTATATTATTCGCTCAAATAACTGTTCTACTCCCGACCCCCCCCCCCCTTTTTGCATTCAGGTTATCTCCTTTATCAAAAGCAACATACTGCATAATTGAGTAAATTAATATATTGTTAATTCTAACTCATAGAAAACTAAACCCTTCTACTTGCAAACTGTTTATTACCGGAAATATTCAGTGAAACATGCCATCATCTGGTCATGGGTAGAGCTCACTGCATCTCGGTTCTCTATCGGCAATTTGACTTAAAATGTAAATATTATGATTTGTTTACGTATATCTATAAATCCAATTCTTCCTCTTAGTAGGGGATCTATACAGGCTGTAGGTTTATATTAACCCCGTCATTTTAGCATAACCGAGGCAAAACAAAGCGGAATTTTTCGACTGCTACCCGGAAGTAGTAAATCGAAAGTGAAAGTAAACGAGACTTTCCGACCCTATTTCACGCATATGGAGACGTCACCATTGCCGGTGAAAGGTTGCAAAATTTCGGCCTATGCTCGGCGCTTACGGCCTTTGAGCAGGAAGGGATCTTTATCGTGTCACATCTGCTGCGACACGGGACCTCGGTTTTTGCGGTCTCATCCGACAGACCGCCCCACTGAGTCGCCTTCTACGACAATCAAGGGTTACTGACGACCTATTCTAACCAGGATCCCCACGGGACAAATCTTGTAGGAAGGAGGAATGAATTTATGTGCCATGTAAAAACAAATTCTTTATACATGTAAACTTAAAAGACCAGTGAAAGTCGTAGCACACGCTCCAGGATTGTTCTAACTTGTAATCGTATTCAATGACATTGTATTACCAATAATGCATCCGCTAGAAAATTTGAAACCCGGGTTTATGTTTAACTACTTAACTGTACAAATAAATCGACCCGTAGTTACCAATAGCATCAAAAGGACTGTTAATGCACATCTCTTAAATGATGGAAAAACTATTTGATCTGTGGATCTTATAATGATATATCTATATCCGACAAGGCGAATGTAAAGTGTTCATCAATGAATATTACTCTCCACTGTTTGAAGTGCGAGAAATATATCGTAAGTTACTTTTGTAATTGAGAAATGCTGGATTAAGTAAAACAAGGTCAAGTGTATTAACGTGCTACAGAGTAGAAAAACAAATGAATTGTTTACACTCAGGGAACCAATAATTTATTTATTTTTAATGTATTCAATCTATAACGAAAGGGGATTGTCCTATTTTGAACGATTTAAATCAAGATAAATGTTTATTGTTGAATAATGAAATTAAAATTCACATCAGAAGCCGATCTTTTTGGAAGAATTAGAATAAATACATTTTCTAAACCTATCTGCGGTAAATCATTAATTCTATTTCATGACAGGTGAAGATAACGAACAGTGATCAATCCCATAACTCCTATAAGCAATACAAAATAGAGATTTGGACAAACACGGACCCCTGAACGCACTAGAGGTGGGATCAGGTGCCTAGGAGGAGTAAGCATCCCCTGTCGACCGATCACACCCGCCGTGAGTCCTATATCTTGATCAAGTAAACGGAGTTATTTGCAGTCAAAATCAGTATACCAAGAACGGCCTAACAATCGGTATGAAACACGTCTGGCAGCATTTTACCCAATGATAGGTTGTATTGACGAACTAGATCGTTATAACGACCATAGAATTTGCGAAATGCTATATCATCAACTTGTTTGTCTGTAGCCTGCCTCGATTTTAAAACTGACCATACGCAGAACAAGCTCTCGCGCATCGAATGAGTTGGGATGTATAAACACTATATGCAGGTGATAATGGAATATTGCTACATAGATATGGGAAGTTGACAATGGAGAAGCTGAAATCATCCCGTTTGTCATAAAGTTGAGCTGTTAGTTAGTCGTTAATTAATATCTAAGTAGTGGTGTCTTATTTCGAGTCCACAGGGATATATCGAATCGACATATGAAAATTATTATTGTTAACAAATAAAATGTTGATATATCCAAACGTCGAATTGAAGGCCACAGCAAAAGATTTTTAGGTCACCTGAGTAAATTCAGGTGACCTTTTGCAATCGGTTGTCGTCCGTCGTCGTGCGTCAACAATTGAACATTTTTAACTTCTTGATAACTACCAGTTCAATGCTTTTCAAATTTTGGTATGAAGTATCTTTGGGACAAGGGGAACATAAATTGTAAATGTCAGGTCTCCAGTACCCCTGGGGCCTTAGGGGCGGGGCAAAAACTGCCAAAAATTGACCAATTTTCAAAAATCTTCTTAAAAACCGCACATGTGTAAGAAAAACTAAATGCATGGTGATGGAGAGCAGGAAGGCCTCTACTAAAATTATAAATTTTATGATCCCCAGGGTAGGGGTTCTGACCCCAGGGTGGGGCCAAACTTTTTATATAGTGTTTATGTGTAAAACACTTAAATAACATCTTCTTTACTGCTGTTGATACTATACTGAAACTAAATAGGCATTTAGAAAGAGCAAGTAGTCCTTTACCAAAATTGTAAATTTGATGATTCCAGGGGTAGGGGTTTTGGTATCAGGGTGGGGCCAAAATGGTCAGTTATTAAATGTGTGAACAATAGACAGTTGATAACTGTTGATAACTGTTATTCCAATTCGTTTCATATTTGGTATGAAGCATCTTTGGAACAAGGAAGACATAAATTGTAAATTTCAGGATTCCTGCACCCCTGGGGCCTTAGGTGCGGGGCAAAATTAACCAGTTTTCAAAAATCTTCTTCTCAAGAATCGCACTCGTGTAAGAAAAACTAAATGCATGGTGATGGAGAGCAGGAAGGCCTCTACCAAAATTGTAAATTTCATGATCCCCGGGGTAGGAGTTCTGAACCCAGGGTGGGGCCAATCTTGTTATATAGTGTTTATGTGTAAAACACTTAAATAACATCTTCTTTAGTACTGTTGATACTATTTGAAACTAAATAGATATTGAGGAAGAACAGGTAGTCCTTTACCAAAATTGTAAATTTGATCATCCCAGGGGTAGGGGTTTTGGTAATAGGGCGGGGCCAAAATGGTCAGTTATTAAATGTGTGAACAATAGACATTTTTAAATTCTTCTTGATAATTATCATTCCAATTCTTTTCATATTTGGTATGAAACATCTTTGGAACAAGGGGGACATAAATTGTAAATTTCAGGATTCCTGCACCTCTAGGGCCTTAGGGGCGTGGCAAAAACTGCTAAAAATTTACCAATTTTCAAAAATCTTCTTCTCGAGAACTGCACACGTGTAAGAAAAACTAAATGCTTGGTGTTGGAGAACGGAAAAGGCTCTACCGAAATTGTAAATTTCATGATCCCCGAAAATGGGGTTCTGACCCCAGGGCGGGGCCACACTTGTTATATAGTGTTTATGTGTAAAATACTTAAATAACATCTTCTTTAGTGCTGTTGATAGTAAATTGAAACTAGATGGATAGAGCAGGTAGTGTTTTACCAATATTGTAAAGTTGATGATCCCCAGAGTAAGGGTTCTGACCCCAGGGTGTGGCCAAACTTAGTATAGTTTGCTGATACTGTATAAAATTTAAATGCATACTTAGGAATAGCAGAAAAGGATGTACAAAAAATGGTGAATTTCAATCAAAACCCAGGGTTACCTGGGTATGACTTAGGGATGAGTCCAAATTAGTCATATGTTTTAATGTTAATACACCTATTATTTAAAGCCTTTCACCAGTGTATGCACTTTTGAAGGCAGTGAAGTTTTAAGAACACATCCTGTTTTATACTGTTGCTGAACATTAGAATTTAGCTTAGATATTCAGAATTTTTTTCTAAATTTCATAGCCCATGGAAGTAGTGATACTTTTTCACTAGTATTCAGGTGACCGATAAGGCCTGTGGGCCTCTTGTTTTCCAAGTGACCCTCTTCTATATTTTTCATTTTAAATCCGTGTCCCGTAATAGCCAGCTCAGCACAACGTGACTTTGAACAAACAGTGTCATTACGTACTTCAGATTGCTCAATACAACATCAAATGTCTCCGATATACAGATTGCTCAATACAACATCAAATGTCTCCGATATATATGGATCCTGTCTATTGTTTGTTTACTAAATGAATAATCGAAAGGTTAGATATCGAAAAGTTAGATATTTTTTTGATAAATGACGATAACTTTATCGAAAATTTTCTTGCTCAGTCAGCAACTTAGAGTGTGATCAGCGTTTCTTCCCAGAATGCTCTTCGAGATGGATAAACACACGTGTAGTTACAAGCTATCAGATGAATACATATACCTACATTGTATATATGTATATAATGTAACTGATTTTCAATTTTGTTTAGAATAACTTGTAAAACAATGCTGGTATAAACAGTAGAGAAAACATCTATTTTCAGAAGAAATTATGTTTCCCCATGAACTCTATTAATTTTCCAGAGCTCGTGGATAAAAGTAAACAAATCAGAAATCGGTAAATTTATACCTCATTTTGGAAATTAACAGGGGAAAATCCTATAATGGAGTTGTCTATTATTATCCATTAATATTATTATTATTATTAACATCTTATATCAAAATTTTCATTTTCAAAAACCACAATCTAAATCAAAACAATTTAAGATAAAAGTGTATGAGTGAATGTTTATCATTTCTTTGTTGCCACCAGAGGCATAGTGTAAATACAAACACATGCTTTCAAAAATCTGTCATATACAGAATATAAAGTACATGTGTATTGAAAACCTTGTGTACGACTTTAATCGTATTGCTTATTATACATGCAGATCTCTCCTCCTTTTTTTAAAAATTAAATTCCAAATTGGCAACATTTTCTGTGAGAGTCACACACAAAAAACAACAAACAAAAAAACAAAAAACCAATATCATTAATAAATATTAAATAAAATGAAAATGAGAAACTGCATTGCCTTGTCATGTGGCCTTTTTTCCAGCTGTCAGCATCCCATGAAAATGTGTAAATATTAGTGTATATGATCAACAATTAATTAGGGAGATTGACAAATCATGGTACAAATAGATACAAGTATATTATTCGCTCAAATAACTGTTCTACTCCCGACCCCCCCCCCCCTTTTTGCATTCAGGTTATCTCCTTTATCAAAAGCAACATACTGCATAATTGAGTAAATTAATATATTGTTAATTCTAACTCATAGAAAACTAAACCCTTCTACTTGCAAACTGTTTATTACCGGAAATATTCAGTAAAACATGCCATCATCTGGTCATGGGTAGAGCTCACTGCATCTCGGTTCTCTATCGGCAATTTGACTTAAAATGTAAATATCATGATTTGTTTACGTATATCTATAAATCCAATTCTTCCTCTTTTTCCATCAGTAGGGGATCTATACAGGCTGTAGGTTTATATTAACCCCGTCATTTTAGCATAACCGAGGCAAAACAAAGCGGAATTTTTCGACTGTTGCCCGGAAGTAGTAAATCGAAAGTGAAAGTAAACGAGACTTTCCGACCCTATTTCACGCATATGGAGACGTCACCATTGCCGGTGAAAGGTTGCAAAATTTCGGCCTATGCTCGGCGCTTACGGCCTTTGAGCAGGAAGGAATCTTTATCGTGCCACACCTGCTGCGACATGGGACCTCGGTTTTTGCGGTCTCATCCGAAAGACCGCCCCATTGAGTCGCCTTCTACGACAATCAAGGGTTACTGACGACCTATTCTAACCAGGATCCCCACGGGACAAATCTTGTAGGAAGGAGGAATGAATTTATGTGCCATGTAAAAACAAATTCTTTATACATGTAAACTTAAAAGACCAGTGCAAGTCGTAGCACACGCTCCAGAATTGTTCTAACTTGTAATCGTATTCAATGACATTGTATTACCAATAATGCATCCGCTAGAAAATTTGAAACCCGGGTTTATGTTTAACTACTTAACTGTACAAATAAATCGACCCGTAGTTACCAACAGCATCAAAAGGACTGTTAATGCACATCTCTTAAATGATGGGAAAACTATTTGATCTGTGGATCTTATAATGATATATCTATATCCGACAAGGCGAATGTAAAGTGTTCATCAATGAATATTACTCTCCACTGTTTGAAGTGTGAGAAAGCAAATATATCGTAAGTTACTTTTGTAATTGAGAAATGCTGGATTAAGTAAGACAAGGTCAGGTGTATTAACGTGCTACAGAGTAGAAAAACAAATGTATTGTTTACACTCAGGGAACCAATAATTTATTTATTTTTAATGTATTCAATCTATAACGAAAGGGGATTGTCCTATTTTGAACGATTTAAATCAAGATAAATGTTTATTGTTGAATAATGAAATTAAAATTCACATCAGAAGCCGATCTTTTTGGAAGAATTAGAATAAATACATTTTCTAAAACTATCTGCGGTAAATCATTAATTCTATTTCATGACAGGTGAAGATAACGAACAGTGATCAATCCCATAACTCCTATAAGCAATACAAAATAGAGATTTGGACAAACACGGACCCCTGAACGCACTAGAGGTGGGATCAGGTGCCTAGGAGGAGTAAGCATCCTCTGTCGACCGATCACACCCGCCGTGAGTCCTATATCTTGATCAAGTAAACGGAGTTATTTGCAGTCAAAATCAGTATACCAAAAACGGCCTAACAATCGGTATGAAACACGTCTGGCAGCATGGGCAATGCATCAAATTCACTCATGGATGCCACCGTATTACATCCGAGATCTATGTCGAGTGCCCGAGACATTCGAGGAGTTCCGATTGAGTTTACGATATGTTACGGATAGTTTTCGAGTTGTTTACGGATTATTGCGAATGTCCAAGTGATATTTACGATTTCATTCACGTCGGGTTACAATCGTTTTATGGATTGTTCAGAGTTATTACGAGCGCTTTACGCATAGACACGATTACTTACGAGTACATACTTAAACTTTACGATTAATACCACCTTCACACTCACGGATTTTTCTTACGAGTCGTTACAGATCTCCAACTCGTAGTCAATCGCAAGCATTCGTAAATTACTCGTCAGTATCCGTGTCTAAATCGTAACAATTCGTGTACCTTTACGGATTTGTGGAATACGTAAGGATCTGTAAGAAAAATCCGTGAATGTGAAGGTACCATAGCCGGGAAGTTGTGAGTTCCAGCCCTGCTCGTGTCATGGCCGCGTCAAACCTAAAGGCTCTGTCACACTATGACGTTCTCACCAGCGTTCGAGTAACGTCTTGAAAACGCAAAGGAACGTCGAGAACGTTAGAAACAAGTTACAAGAAAGTTAGAGGAGCGTCAGCAAACGTTGAGGAACGTCGAGGGACGTCGGCAAACGCTGAGGGTGAAAAATATGTTTAGGTGTGCACAAAAATTAACGACGTTCTATTAAAACGCTACTTACGCGTTAGAGGAATATTACACGAAAGTTGGCGGGCGTTACTCAAACTTTACTCGAAAGGACGTTCCCTGAATGGTAGGCGGACGCTGCCCATCAGGGTCGAGAGTCCGGTGCGTGGAAAGCGCCTGGGTAACGTCCGTCGAACGTCTGTCCAGCGTGTCCTCAACGTTTCTCAGCGTTCACCGAGCGTTCATAACGCTATTCCAACGTCTTGTTTATGTCTTTCAGCGTTCTGAATTTTTGCAACGTCTGTGTAACGTCCTTGTAACGAGTCTGTAATCTACTGGTAGCGTTCAGAAGGGTTTGGCAACCACTTGCCATATATAAATGGGCTTGCAAAGGCCACCGCCCTGTTGGAACTTTCACAGAGTGAAGACCTCAGAAGAATGACAGACCACGAACACCAATATGCTGTTGCTGCTCTCATGCATCACAACAACTTCCTGCAGTTGACATTGCACCAGGTCAAGATGTCCAAGACAGAGTCCAAGAAGAAAAGGAAGAGGAGAGGGAAAAATTCTGGGTGAGACCCTGGATAGGAAGGCAACCCCAGTTTGGTGTTTATGAAAAGCTGATGGCTGAACTCGGAGCTGAAGACTAAGCCTCCTTCCACAACTTCCTCTGCATGCCACCAGAGATGTTTGATGAGCTGAGACAGAGCTGGACCCATAATCACCAAGAACGACACTCGCTTTAGACCGTCCATAGACCCTGGTATGAAGCTGGCCCTGGCTTTGTGACACATTGTCTCTGGTGACAGCTATGCCTCGCAGAAGTTTGGCTGGAGAGTACCTTATAACACACAGTCACTGGTGGTCAGAGAGGTTTGCCATGCCATACTGGACGATTACCTGGATGAGATGCTGACCTGCCCCAGTACGCCAGAAGAATGGGAGGAAGTTGCTAACAGATTCTATCAGGGGTGAACCCCCCCCCATGTCTTGGGAGCACTAGATGGCAAGCATATGGCCATTAGGTGTCCTGCAGACAGTGGCTTCTTGTACTACAACTACAAGTGGTTATATTTCATCGTGTTGCTGGCCCTTGTAGATGCTTACTACAAGTTCCTGCTGCAGATGAGGCTTTGCTGGGTAGGATGGACTTGGTTGGCTCCGGTCTGTGTCGCACCACCTCCTGCATGAATCTGAAGTTGCTGAGCATCCACTCTTCCCTCTCTGTTCTTCTTGGGGCACCGCCACCGCTCTTGTGCTTCAGGAGTCTGGTATTCTTATCCCGCAGTGAATGGAACCAGCCTTTCAAGTTCTTCACTGTCTTGTGCATCTTCTCTGCCTGGGCCTCCAACAACTTCTCCTTGTGGGTAATCGTGTGGTAATCCTGGAGCTTAGAGTCCCACAATACCCTATTCTCTTGTAACCACTCGACCATGATGACCTCATCAGATTAAGAGAGGTTGCAATTTATCCTGTCGCTCTTCTTCCTCTTGCCTCTCTCCTGTGAGGAGGAGGAGCTCGACCCTGGAGAGGTTGGGGATGTCTACTGGGACCTGGAGGGGATGAATGTTGCCCTCTTCTTCTTCGGCTGCTGGCTGGCTGTCGGCCTCGCTTTCGACACGAGGGGATGGACCTCTGCGGTGATGGTAACAACCTCCTGGCTGGGAGAGGATGCTGCTCGTTGGCCCCTGCTGCTGTCCCGACCTCTGTTGCTGGCCATCTTGCTCTTGGGAGGCATATTTCTGCGATGTTGACTGCGCGGTGGTTGAAAAGTTATTCACTCTTGTCAAAAGCCCCCTTTTATACTGCTTGCCCAGCCGGAGGTTGGCGAAACGTTACAAGAACGTTACACAAACGCTCAACGCGTTACAGGAACGCTAGGCAGACGCTGTGGAAACGTCGGGAAAGTCTACGAGACGCTGGGCAAACGTCGAGAACGTTGACTAGACGCTACCCAAACGCTATCAAAGCGCTGAGAACGCTAGGTTTTGCTGCAATTTGTTACAGGAACGCTATAACAACGTTGACCTAGAAACTCAATTTGAAGAATGTCGACGTTTCTTCAATTTTTCAAAACGCAACCAAACGTCTAACAAAACGCCATAGTGTGACAGGGGCTTAAGACGTTAACATAGGTAGTGATTGATCCTTCGCCAAACGTTCGGCATTTAGAAGTGAGAATCACGGGTCTTTGGGATATGACCTTAAAAACAGGGGTCGCGACAGGCGTTGGTACGAGAAAGAACCCTCACTGCTACGGCCCTGAGCGTCAAGTATAGATCTAAATTGTGGTACCTCACCTAGAGCCGATGACGTCTCAATATGAGTGAAAAATTCTTGACGGGGCGCAAAACAATCAATCAATTAATCCTTTGGGAGATGAGTTGGAAGAGTTGTTGCAGTAATATTCAAGAAAATTGATATAATGAAAATCGTAGTTAATCGGTGTTCCCCCATTTCAATTGGACGCTGACTTTTCGAGGCTGACTACGTAAAAACGGAGGTGTTGTGACACCATAGGATGGAACACGATGAAGGGACCGCACTGCTGTGGTCGTACGCACCATGCGTAGGTCAACAACTGAAGCATTTCACTAATAGCTGCAAACGTTTTACATGGATAAAACATATTCACGAATGGGACATAGAATAACAAATAGACACAAAGAGGAACCTTAGTTCATCTGATGAGAAAAATAACTGTGCAAGTTATTAGCTTGAAGCTAATGAGAAAAAATATGGAAGTTATTATAATTTGTTAATCTATCTTCACTGATATTGATATGTATCAATTAGGTTAATTACAAGCTGTTTTTAACATCAAAAGTGAAACGGATCTGGTGATTAGTGAAAATTCTATGAAAATAGCTGACAAAGATGTTTAATCATTGAATATCTTAAAACCTCTTTATAATGTATTTCTGTAATTATCGAATTGTCACTAACACTAAAGATCCTCTGCTGATAGAAGACGTTGAACTGTTAATATCTAATCTCCTCCAGAATTGCGAATGTACATCGCTTAATGGACAGATGTCCTTGTCTCGTTATCCAACAAGGATGTACATGTAGTTAATGAACAGTTTTATGTATCAGTCAACAGACACAAGTTCCTGACAATGAAGAGAACTGATTTAACCTGAGAATCAGAGAGAACTAATTTAACCTGAGAATCAGAGAGAGCTGATTTAACCTGAGAATCAGAGAGAGCTGATTTAACCTTAAAATCAGAGAGAACTAATTTAACCTGAGAATCAGAGAGAGCTGATTTAACCTTAAAATCAGAGAGAACTAATTTAACCTGAGAATCAGAGAGAACTAATTTAACCTGAGAATCAGAGAGAGCTGATTTAACCTGAGAATCAGAGAGAGCTGATTTAACCTTAAAATCAGAGAGAACTAATTTAACCTGAGAATCAGAGAGAACTAAATTAACCTGAGAATCAGAGAGAACTAATTTAACCTGAGAATCAGAGGGAGCTGATTTACCCTGAGAATCAGAGAGAGTGATTTACACTGAGAATCAGAGAGAGTGATTTACACTGAGAATCAGAGAGAGTGATTTACACTGAGAATCAGAGAGAGTGATTTACACTGAGAATCAGAGAGAACTAATTTAACCTGAGAATCAGAGAGAGTGATTTACACTGAGAATCAGAGAGAGCTGATTTAAGGTATTCCGTGTATAATGAAAGGATAATGAACAATTTTGAAGGATTTAGATCAACATAAATGTTTATTGTTAAATAGTGATGAAAGTGAAGCAGATGAAATTCACATGACTGGTAAATGATTAGAAGCTGACCTTTTTGCACTTAAGACTTTTTGGAAGAGTTATCTGCCCTTTGTAAAAATAAGAAAAATCTAATTTTCTAAAAATGTGTGAGGTCAATGATTAATTTTATTTCATATTTTCATTAAGAGAAAGTGTATGTAACTTTCTACCAAGAGATTTGTATGAAATATAATTTCTTTTTAAAATATTGTAATAAAACATGCTTTTCCCATATACTTCAATGTTAAATTCTAAGTGAAATAAATCAAGGAGTAAAATTTTTTTTGAAAATTCCTATGGTGGATTATTTTTATTTGATGAACCCTTCAAAATGATACCATGATTACAAAAATCCCACCATCCATTTATTAGATATGAAATATGGTCATTATACATTGAATACCTTAAGCTGAGAATCAGAGAGAACTAATTTAACCTGAAAATCAGAGAACTGAATCAGAGAGAGCTGATTTAACCAGAGAATCAGAGAGAGAGAGAGAGGGGGGGGGAGGGAGAACTGATTTAACCTGAGAATCAGAGAAAGCTGATTCAACCTGAGAATTTAACCTGAGAATCAGAGGAAACTGATTTACCCTGAGAATCAGAGGGAACTGATTTACCCTGAGAATAAGAGAGAGCTGATTTACCCTGAGGGTCAGATAGAGCTGATTTAACCTGAGAATCTGAGAGAACTAATTTAACCTGGAAAATAATACACAAGATTCTGATGTGGCACTGTAAATTACACAATTATATGAGTCACAGGCTTTCCAAGATTGAAGATTGAATGTTGTTTAACGTCCCTCTCGAGAATATTTCACTCATATGGAGACGTCACCATTGCCGGTGATGGGCTGCAAAATTTAGGACTATGCTCGGCGCTTATGGCCACTGAGAACGGAGGGATCTTTATCGTCTCATTCGAAGGACCGCCCCCATTTAGTCGCCTCTTACGACTAGCAAGGGGTACTGAGGACCTATTCTAACCCGGATCCCCCACAGGCTCTCTAAACGTCAAGGTACCTTGATATGTGAAATAGAGAATTGCCTGTAACTCTTGTTACAAGATACCGAATGTTGGTGTATAGAAAATTATTAAATACAGGCAATATACTACATTTTGTAGTTATCGACCTTCATATAACGCATCTTATACTAATTAGTTCTAAAATACATGCATTAAATATCTCCTACGGAGCAAGCTATCCTTGTCCTGTACCTCCCGGTGGTCATATTAAAACATCTGTATCAGAGCGCTACGATTGGATGACGGACGTTTTAAAATGACCACTGTTTGCAAAGTACAGAGGATCCCTGGTACCACCAGTGGTGGATACAGAATCTTCGGAGGAGGAAGAATCTCTCGTTGCCCGGTCACATCCATCGTTAGCTCCCCTAGTCATTTGTGAAACAACATACTTTCACAATCGGTGGGGTAGGGGTGTCAGAAAATCACAAAGCCGGGAAAAGGGGTGGTACCCACGAGCGCTTGTTTAATATTTTTCATAATAAGTTAAATTTGAAATACAAATGCACTATAGTATACGAAACCTGAGGATGACTTCCCGTTTTCTCTGCTATTCATAAGAAATATAATTTCTGCGTCCGTTGTTCATTATAGCCTTTTGATTTTTACAAAATAATGACTTCGTCCTAATTTCAATACATACAATGTTTTCCGTTCCGCGTTTGAGCAACATTGGATCTTCCACATCAACCCACGGGGTACGCTACCTGTCACAAAACATGTTTGCAATCGTATCACAAGAATATTTTAGAAGTAATAATTACAAGTATATGATACTACGTCGGTATTTTATTAATAAATTCGATCAGTGCATACTATCTATTCAAGATTTATTACTGGATTCAGGTACTCTTCACACAATTGCTCTGAAAAAATATAGTTCCATTCATGATCAGCAGATACAACATTACAGCAAATGTTTAGAATATCGATGTGTATGTAATACGTAGAAGTAAACAAAATTAACGTCAAATGATTTTAAGAAAATCACTTTTTCACCAGAAATGTAAATAAGAAGTATTCATATTCCTTCGCTAGCTGCCTCCTCAGTGTATTTCACGAAAATATATAGGTCATTCTTCGATTGACAATTATATTCCTTTCATGATTATTGTTCGTTAATTATCATACAATTTTTTCTGAGAGAGAATGTTAATCATTAATTTGTGTGTGTGTGTGTGTGTGTGTGTGTGTGTGTGTGTGTGTGTGTTTTCTTCTTTTTTTATAAGGACAGAGCACTTCTGGTAAATGCCGATGATTTTGACATCGGCATTACGTACGACTACGAGTTATCGACCGTTATAAACAAGCATGACGCTTCAAAGGCGCTGGTATTAAATATATGTAATCAGAGCAGAGGAAAACAACTGAACAGAAAAGAGAATAAATGTGATATCTAAAGGAAAACATGTTACCACTGGTAACGGTAGTTTTGAAAGACAAAAGGCTATCAAATCATTTCATTAAAGTAATGCATATATGTGGGTTTTTCCAACTTCTGAAAATATAACACATGTAAGAAATGTACGAGTGACGAGGTTTTATTTTTCTTTTTTAAAGGTACTCAACTTATCAACATTTATATTGCAATTTATGTGATTTATGCTTGTTGTCAGTGAACAAAGTAAAGAAACACGTGTAAATTTTTTTTTTTTACATCTGCAATATTCACTGCAAGACAGCTCGGTATTACGTAGATGAGGTACTAAGTGTACGTACTTTTGCATAGAAAAAAAGTTTACGCAGAAAGTTTATTTAAGTATCTCGTTTACGAAATTCCCTGCAATTCAAAATGATTCCCATGTTGTTGGGTTTTTTTTTCAATATATAAATATAATTTATAAAGGCAATGTATACATTTCTTGTTGAATAAGTGCATAGGTTGTGATCCTCATGTACAAAATTTATGAATTCATAAGGATAAATAAATATAAATATAACCATAACAGAGAAAAATTTTAAAAAATAGGAGGGGTGGATTAAAGGTTTGGAAATGAGATATTTCTACTATTTTTAGCCGAGTTGCAACGAAGTTGAACTCGGCTATTGGTTTGGTGATGCGGGCGGGCGGGCGGGCGTCAACAATTGGTTTCCGGATGATAACTCGAAAAGTTTACAATCTAATCAAATGAAACTTTGATATATTGTTGCGTACCAGGAAAGGAAGACCCCTATTGATTTTGGAGAAAAATGATCAAAGGTCAAGGTCACAGTGACCGAAAATAGAATGAAAATTTCAGGAAAATTTGGTTTTCGGATGATAACTCCGAAAGTTTAAATCCAAATCAAATGAAACTTTGATATATTGTTGGATGACAGGTAAGGAAGACCCCTATTGATTTTGGAGGTCAAGGTCACAGTGACCGAATATAAATTGAAAATTTCAGAAATATTTGGTTTCCGGATGATAACTCAGAAAGTTTAAATCCGAATCAAATGATACTTAACGATATTGTTATGTACCAGGTAAGGAAGACCCCTATTGATTTTGGAGAAAATGGGTCAAAGGTCAAGGTCACAGTGACCGAAAATAGATTTAAAATTCCAAAAGGATTTTGGTTTCCGGAGGATAACTCGAAATTTTTTTAATTTGAATCAAATGAAACTTGGATATATTGTTGGATACCAGCAAAGCAAGGCTCCTATTGATTTTGGAGAACAAAGGTCAAGGTCACAGTGACCGAATATAGATTGAAAACTTAAGACAAATATGGTTTCTAGACAGTAACTCGAAAAGTTTAAAACTGAAATTAGTTCTTCACAATTATAAATATACCACGTCATTCCTGGCTTTACAATGTGTCCCATGCAACTCGGCTCATGCACCCCTGGGTGCATATACTGATTTTTTTTTTCAAGAAAGGGGACACACATTTAATTCTGGGGTGGGCATTTTTTCAATTAAAAAAGAAATAACCTAATTGGGCAATTTATTTTCTAGGAAATAAAATTAGATGGGGAGGGGGATATCATAGTAAATATCTACAAAGTGATTTTCACCTTCTTGATTTTTGCATTACTTTATATATGTATTTTTCAGCCAACATAAAGACAAAATTTTAAATTATCCTTCTTTAGTATTGTTCATGTAATTGTACATTTTTTTTCAAGGTTAAAAGGTCAAGGACAGGTGTGCGCACTGTTTGGTAGTGAAGCAAGACTGGTCACAGTATTTGCTACGAGTAAATCAAAAGTCGAATTTTTTGGATATGGGGTAACCCATATCTATTCTTGTCAAAAGCTCAAATGTGTGCCAAGAAGCCCCTGCATATATGTGTAGAACCCCATTTGTTCTGAATACTTCATTAGCCAATAGGATCCGTTAATCGCTAGCGCATGCGCCCACCGCTTAAAAAGAACGCGAGATAAGGAGATCGCAAGTTGATCGAACGCATCTCACCGCAAGTCAATCAGCACCAAAGTCGAACGCATTGATTCTGAGTACGTGTTGCATAATAGTTTATAGTACCCAGTTTTTGAAACTTGCTGTAAAATAACTAGACATGCAGGACTGACTGCATGTAAATATTGTAAGCCCTGCCAAATACCTACACCTCCTGAGAAAAATAGCCGCCATTTTTATAGTAATTTTGGAACTACATGAAAGGTGACGATAACGAACAGTGAACAATCTCATAACTCCTACAAGCAATACAAAATAGAGAGTTGGGCAAACACGGACCCCTGGATATACCAGAGGTGGGATCAGGTGTCTAGGAGTAAGCATCCCCTGTCGACCGGTCACACCCGCCGTGAGCCCTATATCTCAGGTGATCAGGTAAACGGAGTTATCCTTAGTCAAAATATGTGTGCCAGGAACGGCCTACCAATCGGTATGTAACAAGTCAGACGACATTTGACCCAATGATAGGTTGTATTGGCAAACTACATGAAAGGTGAATATAACGGACAGTGCATCTTCTGTACCGGTACGAAAAGTAAATTTGATACAACAAAATATTATATAATGGGAATTTTAACACGTCCGGTCGGGCGTCTGTACAAAGGTATTTATGGGTGGGTACCTGATAAAGTGGTGCTCTGTTTGACACCAACACCAAGAAAAACCACAAGGTCGGAATTGAATTGTCATTTATTACCAAATAAATGACGAATCGAGTAAAAAAAAATCAACTACTTTAAAACAGATACATGCAAGTATCTAGCATTATATATACAAAAACATATAAGAAAAAGTACCATGGAATCTGAAAGCTGGAATATTATGCAAAAGTCCAAATTAAACAAAAAGCAAATACAGTGTCAAATTACGATGGGGGCAAGAATTTATTCGCCCGTGGCAAAATGTATGCGTCTCGGGAGGTTGGGCACACAATTATTTCAAACACTGCTTATCAAGTACCCGATGATTCGTTTATTCGATCTTGTCTTTTTTATTTATTGATAGATCAGAATGGATAAACCCTTTTAGAGTCGCGTACAGTTTTCATCACCTTAATGCTAGTCTTATTTACTACTGATTCGTAAAATAAAAAAACAAGAAACAAAGAAAGAAGATAAATGTATTCTGACTCTCTTTCAAGTTTTACATCAGGGATTGACCGCAATATCTTAAAATAAATATTGAGTGTCGTGTTTTGTGGCCTGTTTATGCACTAACGTTTTGCATATTTATGTAAATATTGTGACATATACACAATAATTGTGTTATTGACTGGGATAAGACTTCATTTCTAGTCGTCTCTATCTTGCAATTATGTAACGCAAATTTTGTCTTATTACATGTTCTTGCATAATCTTATCCCAGCCTTTATTTTGTTTTCAAGTCATTTGTTCAAGAACAAATGACCAAACCTCACCCTAAGTTCATGTTAGTTCATCTGATAGGAAGATGCAAATACAAGCTGCGTTAAAGTCAGATAACTCAAGTTTTCAAATAGTCGTGGATATAAAAATATTGGTTCTGATTAGATTAATTAAAATCACCCCCTATGTGGATTGTGAAAAGGGGGATGGGTGATTGTGATCAAATTGATTCTACTCGGAATACAACAAGGAACAGACAATTATATCGTTTTGGTTTGAATTTACTATTAACGAGTAAAGGTAGAACACTAAATATAGGGTGCCCATGTTAGCCGATGTAAAAACAATAAATTAAATGGCATAAAATTCCAGTCTGTATTCCAATATATTCATACATAATCACTCTTCACCTTTCATTACTAACAAAGTTCATTCCGAAATTCCGGATCCTTACCAAGATGTGCAGAAATGAATTAAGAAAAATGTCTATTATTTTTGGTCGAATTTTAGCTGGGTCCTGGCACAAGAGAATGTTTGAGCATAGCAACAAGCTATTACATATAATGTGCAACATGATATATCATTTCTAAGTTGAATTTCTTGCCCTCTAGCAAATTTCATAATTTGGAAAGTAATTGGATATGTAAGTCTTTGTTATAAAAGCTTGGAAACTCAATACGTTCAAGGAAAATATGACGCCGCTGTACAATCTCGTTGGAAACTGTGTTAAAATTATTTGCTGGTGACTAACTTATAGTACATGTACTAGATTTTATACTGTTAGGATAACCCATTGATTGGTGTGAAGGTAAGTTTTACGCCTACTTTTAACACATGGTGACCTTGTCTTACGCAATGTCTCTTTAGCGATAAAGTCTGTCACAACATTTTCTAGACTAGCGAAGGATGGGGCTCTATCTTGCGTTCTCTCTATTCATCGGCCTCGTTTCTGTAAGTTTACATTCAACACTTTTTGACTTTGTAGAGTAATAAACTAAATGTTGTAAAATGACGGGCAGTACAGACCACGTCATACAATCTCGGATAAATCTGTCAGGGCTAAAATAGCATCTCCACCTAGGCAAAAAAGTCTACTTTCACTCATAGTGTGGAAAAGTCATTTGTTTTAGATTTTACATGCAGGAGACTGAAATTTGTTTGTGCTGTGTATAGAAAGTAAAACTATTCAGACAGCAGGTTAAGATATATAAAAATACAATCTGTCGTGGGGATTTTATTGACCCTGGCTACAGTTTTGACTGTACATGAATCTACTCCCCCATGCAAGAATTGTTTGAGTATGCAGTGTAAACTAGAACTATCTTAGCGGACTAATTACCCAGGGTACATTTGATGGTGAGAAATAGTGAAGTTGTGTTCATTGAAGAATAAATACATCCTTTTGACATGAAGATTGTTGAGAGCAATTAATGTAAATGCAAGACTATATATTCCATGGCAATCTAATTAAAATCAGACCTTCTCTAACCGTTCGGTTAGAGAAGGTCTGATTTTAATTAGATGAGTTAGAGAAGGTCTGATTTTAATTAGATTGTATTCCATGGTTGCCAAACTCTCTATTTTGTATTGCTTATAGGAGTTATGAGATTGATCACTGTTCGTTGTCTTAACATTTCATTCTGCAGTAGTGTGTTACTAATAATATTGAAGATATGGTTGATATAATTTCTGAATATTACATGGATAACTACTATTTAGCGAACATAAGCCAAAAACGGTACTTTCAATATCACAGCCATTTTGACCGGTGTCCACTGACTACCCAAATTAACATCATTATTATGAAAGCTGAAAATAACGAACAATGATCAATCTCATAAATCCCATAAGCAATTCAACATAGATAGTTAGGCAAACACAGATCCCTGGACACACCAGAGGTGGGATGAGGTGCCTTGGAGGAGTAAACATCCCCTGTCACAGAGTTATCCGTAGTCAAAATCAGTGTGCCACGAACGGTATAACAATCGGTATGAAACACGTCAGACAGCATTTGACCCACCCAATGATAGGTTGTATTGGCAAACTAGATCGTTATAACGACCATAGAATTTGCGAAATGCTGACTTTAAACAAGACTGTTGAAACCCCTGTACCATCGACTTGTTTGTCAGTAGCTTGCCTCGATTCAAAAACTGACCATACGCAGAACAAGCTCTTGCGTATCGAATCAGTTGATATATACATGTATACACCATAATTATGCAGATGATAATTGAATATTGTTACATAAATATGGGAAATAGACGATGGAGAAGCTGAAATCATCCCGGTTTGTCATAAAGTTGAGTTATTTCTCAACCGATTCGATACACAAGAGATTGTTCTACGTATAATCAGATATTAAATCGCGGTAAGCTACTGACAAACAAGTTGATGGTGCAGAAGTTTCAACAGTCTAGTTTGAAGTCAGTATTTCGCAAATTCATTGGTCCTTATAACGATCTAGTTTGCCTATACAACCTATTATTGGGTTAAATGCTGTCTGACGTGTTTCATACCGATTGGTAGGCCGTTCTTAGCACACTTGATTTTGACTACAGATAAATCCGTTTACCTGTTCCAAGATATAGGGCTCCACGGCGGGTGGGACTGGTCGAGAGGGGATGCTTATTCCTCTTAGGCCCCAGATCCCACCTTTGGTATATTCAGGAGCCCAACTCTCTATTTTGTATTGCTTATAGGAGTTACGAGATTGATCACCCTTCGTTATATTTGCCTTTCATCATGTTAACGATCATAGACTGTGCGAATTGCTGGCTCTAAACAGTGTTGAAATCCCTATAACGTCAACGTATCTGTCAGTTGTCTTCCGGAATTTAAAAGTTGAGAACTGAAACGGTGTTGAATCAGTTGAGAGACAAACATCATTTGCAGATGATAGTGAAACATTGTTTTTTAGATATGGGAAGTTGACAATGGAGACCCCTTAGCCTGATAGCCATCATTGAGGCAGGTTGGATGATAATTCGTAAAGATTACAAATTTTATATATGACGGACTTAACAGGTTGAAATAAAAGGTGAAGATAACGAACAGTGATCAATCTCATAACTCTTATAAGCAATACAAAACAGATAGTTGGGCAAACACGGACCCCTGGACATACCAGAGGTGGGATCAGGTGCCTAGGAGGAGTAAGCATCCCCTGTCGACCGGTCGTATGAGTTATACTTAAATATCCTGTATTGACAGTTGTTCAAATATATTGCGCTCTGTATTTATTTCTTAAGACATTGACATCAAAAATCATTCGTCAGTTCTGTGTTCTGAACACCGGTTGACCTTCATGATGTCGTGATGTTTTAGGTATAGTAAGGACTTTGGTAATACGCAGTAGACACTATTTCAGGTTGAGGTCCTACTTGTCATAGTTCATGCGTACGTTTGATAATTGTCTGAAAGGTGAAGATAACGAACAGTGATCAATCTCATAACTCCTATAAATAATACAAATAGATAGTTGGGCAAACACGGACCCCGGGACACACCACTCTCTGGTTTATGTTTTACTTAATTGATTCAAATAGTAATGAGTATTTAAGGTGTCTTCTTTTAGTTTATTCGTATTTCAAATTTATTTTGTTTTCCAATTTATTCATTGCAATCCTGAAATGAAGTTAGATAAGAGATTGATCACTGTTCTGCATAAGGATTATAAACATGTTACAAGACATAAAAGATATAATTTTCAGATGTTTAACAAGATAATGAAACAACGAAAGATTATTAATTCAAAGAGTTATACAAAAAGAGGACAATTCGCTGCGAGTTTCGAACATGTATTGGTTTCATCACAAATTCAGTATTTCAACCCCAAAATAGTCAAGAAAAGCAAACGTGTGTTTTTGTTAAGCCAGAATCTAATAATTTTATCAATGATATTTATATTCATTAGACTGACTAAAAATCTACATGTTTTAGGTATTATAGTTTTGCCAATTTTCAGCGATTTTGCATAAAATTCTTAACACCCATAATGCCTCATACTGTAGCCGTTTAGAAAAGCATACCATTCAAAGTTTTCCACGGGGAAAGAAAGGTTGTATAGATAGCGCAAGGTTTTCTTCCCTTGAACTTTAAACCAATACCATATGAAAACAGATTTCACAA
The DNA here is from genome assembly GCF_947568905.1 of Ostrea edulis. NCBI lineage: Eukaryota > Metazoa > Mollusca > Bivalvia > Ostreida > Ostreidae > Ostrea > Ostrea edulis. Next base: position 90,408,714 of record NC_079169.1, read on the forward strand.
ATTTGAAAGTATTGTAAATTATGATTTATAATTCTTTGCTGTAAACGCTGTACGGTGAAGAGGAAAAAACATGACGCCGCTGTAGAATTTCGTTCGAAACGGTGTAAAAATTGTTGAAAACTAGACGAAGTATATTTATACTGTTATGATAAACCATAGATTGGTGTTCAAGACATGATGACCTTCTTTTACGCAATGACTCTTTGGCGATAAAGATTCTACGTCACAACATTTTCTAGACTAGCGAAGGATCGGGCTCTATCTTGCGTTCTCTCTTTTCATCGGCCTCGTTTCTGTAAGTTTGCATTCAACACTTTTTGAATTTTGTATTAGATATTCACATATTTGAGGACTACATCTTGTAAAAAGAATTTGATGGGCACCATAGATCACGTCAAACAATCACGGATAAATCTGTCGCCCATGTCGGGGTCAAGGTAGTAAATAGAGCACTCCCACCTAGGCATATTATTTCAGAATAGACGTATATGGTCAGGAAAACTTTTACAGGATTTTTCTGCTTTAGCGAAATACTCTAGGAATTTTAAGTATACTCATCTAGATCTGTCTGACGTGTTTCATACCAATGGCAAACAAAACTTCAAATTACTCGCCCTTGATTACAGGTGGTGCACGGTCCGTTTACGTCCAAGACGTTTCTAACCTCCAATTTAAGAGAGCGTCGGAAGGACACGTTTAGATTAGAAAGTTGTTGAATATTTAGTAACGATGGCAGATTACAGTTCGTGGGACCTCACTGGACTTAGAGATGAACTTAGAAAACGCAACGCAAGACTCTCTGGGCGGAAAGGAGAGCACCTTGAGAGTTTCAGTTGCAACCAAATTTTCTCTGTCATATCGATTAAATAAAATATATGACATTCAATACAATTGAACGTTTTTCACTATAAACTAATTCTTAATTAAGTTTACATGCTTAACCCGTGGTTTATGTTGAATATACAATACATCATAATTCTTTATATTAAAGTGGTTGAATTGCATATGTATAAAGCAATAAGATAAGAATAATTATCGATTATTACATATATTCAAATATCTCTGAATTTCTATTATTAAGCTTTTAAAATGTGTAGTAATAGTGAATTTATATGTATAACTTCTCTTTATAAAATAAATACACGATAGAGAAGGTATATACATAGATATCTCATAACCCTTTACTTCACATTTAACAGTTTATTTGCATGTTTTAACTTATACTTACGTGGATGAATTGATACGAGATGACGTCACTGTACGTAAACCGTCCTTGCTATTGCAATACGCCGGTTTCGAGATACGTCCGAGTTATTTCCCTTTGGAGAACTCTCGTACATAGTAAGGCGCGAAAGAATTTGTTTACACGCGGGAGTGGGACAGATGTTCATCACAGCGTAAGTGAATGTACTCAGTAAGTTTCTCATACGCTGTTTGATAACCCGAATTCGACTGATACACAAACTAAGTAAGTGATAAGTATTTAGGGAGTAATTAAATACATAGAATTTTTATTCTATCACGTTATTTCGTTGGTCATAAGTACCATATCCAAGATATTTCTTGCAAATATGACATTGTTTGTATGTTTCCACTTCGGTAAAACATTACAGTATTTTGTATTCCCCACATTTACATATTTAAAGAGAAACCGCTTTTAATACATTTCATCGTCATCCTCGTTGGCTGTATATCCACTCTGTCCCACTAGGCATTCAAAATTCCACTAAATGCACCTCCTATGCAGAAGAGTTCGTATCTCGAAACTGGCGTATTGGTTGTCGTCCGTCGTCGTGCGTTAACAATTGAACATTTTTAACTTCTTGATAACTACCAGTCCAATTCGTTTCAAATTTAGTATAAAGCATTATTGGGACAAGGGGGTCATAAATTATAAATTTCAGGACTCTAGCACCCCTGGGGCCCAAGGGGCGGGGCAAAAACTGCCCAAAATAGACCAATTTTCAAAAATCCTCTTCTCAAGAACCACACACGTGAATGAAAAACTAAATGCATAGTGATGTAGAGCAGGAAGGCCTCTACCAAAATTGTAAATTTCATGATCCCCGGGGTAGGGGTTCTGACCCCAGGGCGGGGCTAAACTTGGTATATAGTGTTTATGTGTAAAACACTTAAATAACATCTTCTTTAGTGCTATTGATATTAAATTGAAACTAAATAGATATTTAGAAAGAACAGGTAGTCTTTTACCAAAATTGTAAATTTGATGATCCCAGGGGTAGGGGTTTTGGTATCAGGGTGGGGCCAAAATGGTCAGTTATTAAATGTGTGAACAATATACATTTTTAACTTCTTCTTGATAACTATCATTCCAGTTCTTTTCAAATTTGGTATGATACATATTTGAAACAAGGGGGACATAAATTGTAAATTTCAGGACCCCTGCACCCCTACGGCATTAAAGGTGGGGCAAAAACTGTCCAAAATAGACCAATTTTCAAAAATCTTCTTCTCTAGAACTGCACATGTGTAAGAAAAACTAAATGCATAGTGATGTAGAGCGGGAAGGCCTCTACCAAAATTGTAAATTTCATGATCCCCGGGGTTGGGCTTCTAACCCCAGGACGGGGCCAAACTTGTTGTAGAGTCTTAAAATGTGTAAAACACTTGAATAACATCTTCTTTAGTGCTATTTATACTAAATTGAAACTAAATGGATAGAGCAAGTAGTCTTTTACCAAAATTGTAAATTTGATGATCCCCAGAGTAAGGGTTCTGACCCCCAGAGTAGGGCCAAACTTAGTATATAGTATTTAACTGTAAGTTTGCTGATATTGTATAAAATCTAAATGCATACTTAGGAATAGCAGATAAGTATTACAAAAAATGGTGAATTTCACAACCCAGGATTATGACATTAGGATGAGTCCAAATTAGTCATATCTTTTGATGTTTTAATGTTCATACACCTATTATTTAAAGCCTTTCATCAGTGTATGCACTTTTAAAGGCATTGAAGTTTTAAGAACACATCTTATTTTATACTGTAGCTGAACATTAGAATTTAGCTTAAATATTCAGAACAGGAATTTTTTTTCTAGATTTCATAGCCCATGGAAGTAGTGATATTTTTCACTAGTACTAGGTGACCGATAAGGCCTGTGGGCCTCTTGTTTTTATTACAGCCCATAGGGCAAGCGAGAGCATAAAACTTGGCAGGTCAAATAAATTCTACTACTGCAGACTTCTGTTAGCAACCGCGTTCTTTCATATTTTGACGACCTTGGTTAACTCTAAAATTAATTTTTAAATGAAAGCTTAGATATACTTCTGTACCATATATTAGTGACTCAAATTTCCCCCGTGCGTTTAGAATCTAGTCTATGAGGGGGGAGGGGGGGGGTCGAGTCATAGAATTATAAGATCATTGATGACTATCACTAAGAATGACTAAAATTTCAGCATAAAACATTAGTGCAGAAAATTCCGATCTACAGAGCAAATGTTTAACCCACCGTAGATACTTTCTGCAACAAAGTTGTCATCTGATATCTGTGAAGTCGGACTGAAGACTGGTGTTTCTGGCACACGACGCTGTGTAGAACTTGTAACGATCGTTGTCGTTGTTACATTTGTTGACAATGAACCACTTGTTTTTTTTAAAGCTTCATTTCTCAGGAAGCCTACTCCTACCCCCTGTTTGCACAACAAAAATCTTACACTCTCTCATAAATCTTATGTACACCGGAAGTCAACAAGGACGTAAACGAGTCTTGCGCCACCTATGTTAGAAATAGGGGAAAGAACTGACAAATATTGACACTTTTAGTCCCTTACCTTACCGATTTGTAAAACCGAAGGCGTCTATAGGTTTCCTCTCTGTCCGTCCGCCCCTCTGTCTGTCAGTCTATCTAATTGGTTTTCCAGACTTTTCCGTAATGCTTCGAATTTTGTAACATTTGAACGACAGGTGTGAGAGTTCACTTTAATATTATTACGTTTTATTTTCATCGGGATCGGGATTGTGTTCCGATGGAAAGGCTGAAAAAGTAGTACATCTGAATAGGGGCAGTCGACGAAATTCGGTCGCTGATTGTGTAAATAATCTCTGCATTAATTTAACATTTCAAACTCAGTAATCGTAAACAGAACATGTTAATGAAAATATTTATCAAATATGTTAATTAATGAAACAGAGAGTTTTCTAAAGTCGATAAGCGAAGTCTGATCAGGCGGTAGTACTCAATTTACAGCATTCCGGCAATCCGACTGAAATATCTCAGGTACTGTGGAATCTTCATTGTTCGTGGGCGATTGATGTTTGCGGGTCACTCTTACCCACGAATTCACGTGTCCTCGAACATTTTTTAAACCAAGTAGAGTTATCTTTCCAAGTGACATCGTTTTTGCTTACCCACGAAATTACGTCCCTACGAACCAACCAAATTTTGCTTACCCACGAACATTGGCCCCCACGAATTAAAATGATTCCACGGTATTTGAAATCGGCCTTCGAACACTTGATAGTATGTAAGTAGAAATACGACCAGGGTTCGGAAGCCCTTTATAAATAATTGAAATGCAGATAGGAAGGATAATAGTGGTGTGTTATTTTATGTTGCATTGTTTTTGCAAAAATGATGACACAGATTCGAAGTCTTTTGAACTGTATCGAAACTAGGCAAACGGAACGTCGCACGGTGTCGAAGTTTCGAATTTTCTTGGTTGTTTTTATGATTATAGTGATCAAATTCAAAGAACTATTTCGCCAAAATAAATTAGACTTTCACAGTTGATGCTCTAAGATTGATAGGTTATAGAACAATTTATTGCATAACAATATCTTTTCTAATTTTCGATTTACAGTCGTTTAAACTTGGTGATGTTTTTCAGCATGAAATTATATAACGTCATGATGTTGACGTTATGCCAATTAATACACCCCCAAAAATGTGATATATTGCCCATTCCTACATAACACTATACAACGTTTTCCCACTGTATTGGACATAATTGAGAAATCATGATCAAAATTAAAACTTCATGCGGTGTAAGGACCATAGCGATAAGTATTGTTTCACCGCCTACCTAAAAGACGATTTTATTTTTTCAAGTTGCATATCTATTCATATCAAATTTCATTATTGATGATGAGAAGAAAGACAACTCTATAATTTTGATAAAACTTGGGTAATTATAGAAACTACCTGTAATTAGGAAAATGGATTTTTTTTTAAAACATCTCGTGAACCAAAAAATCTTATTCATAGGTAATAGATATTGTTATTTAGAAAATCCAGTCCAAAGGTTTTGTTGAATCAATTGGGGGTATAGACTAGAGTGCGTCAACAATTTCAAATGGAAGGAAAATGATAGAATTCTAAAGTAAGCGTCTCATGAGGACAATTCTACATGAGTTGAAGATATGATTCAAAATGTATAGATTGTTTTTAATTCTGCATTTAGAGCAGAATTTAAACAGTCATAATTTGTTACCCTTCACAAACGTTGTGCAATTAAGAGTATTTAATTGACACTTACATCAGATTTCTCAGTCATTTCATAATGCATTCCTCTTTGCATTATATAAAACTTGCATTAGAGAGAGATAAAGAGATTCTACCACATCATTAGAAAAGCTATCTCACTAGCGAGGAAGAAGAAGAACCCTATTCACTGTCGCTACCCTAGCTTTTAAATATGTCAATGGAAATGCATTCAATCATTCCAATTTTATAAACATAAATGCAGTATTCATTTTCATAATTTTAAAAGTGTGTGGTAGGTGGCCTCAAATGAACAGAAATCATAAATTGTCCTTAACTGCTTCAAAAATTATTAAAAATTCTACAAGTTCTGCAAAATAGGGGGGGGGGGTATCTAAGCAATTTTATGAAGTGCCAAAGTTAAAATGTTAGTAAATGTGATGCAATGGTGCTCTATAATAGTTTTTACTTGATATGGAATGACCTACATTTTTCACAATTTTATGCGAGTTATTTCTCCCTGATTACAGAGGCCGTGCAGCAAATTGCGGTCCTCAGATGACGGTGTCATATAAGGAATAGATAAATAGATTGATTGAATATTGTTTAACTTTTATCGTCACAGTAGGCGTGGCACGATAGAGATCCCTCCCTTCTCAAAGGCCATTACCGCCGAGCATAGGTCTAAATTTTGCAGTCCTTCACCGGCAATAGTGACGTCTCCATATGAGTGAAATATTCTTGAGAGGGACGTTAAACAATATTTAATCAATCAATCAATCCTGTTACGAGTGAATGCATAACAGGATCGAAATGACCGCTTTTGTTAGCAGATTCATCCGAAAATTTATATTGAACTACATATTAGGTTTGACATGCAGATCAGTTTAAATAGTATGCTTTTCGTTTTTTTCAGTATTCGTCGTCGGTGACAATCAATGAACAGACTATCAGCTTTTATGAGGACTGGTTCAATGTAAGTACATGTATTTGAAAAATGAATACGAAAACATGTTGCCCCAGAAACTGATTTAATACAAAGAGTTATTATGATACGCAGTTTTCTAATTAATAAATAAACGGCTATTCTGCTAAACATTTGTTGCACCCTTTATGTTTGATCCATTAAGTCTTGTTCAAGAAAGGATTTCAAGGAGATATAACGTTACGTTATTCTTCACACATCCTGAATTCAGAACACATTGTATTCGGAGCAATAACTAATGTTTTCATAGTTCTCTCCACATCATTCTTTTTCACTAAAACAATTGCAAAATTCTTTATTTGACCACGGTTGTTGCAAAGATCAAAGGAATGCCGCGGTCATTATTCTGCGAGATACCTTTATACGTAATAACTGATTATGAGAAAAACTGATACACATCTCATTTGCATTTCATGCTAGCTGTGCTAATGCAACAATAAGTTAGTAACTGATACTTCAATTTCATAATTATAAAAATTAATCAATATACGTTAAAAAAAACAAATTCATAGATGACTGAAGAATATCAATCATTTGTCATTCAATATAAATCAATCGTCTAGGTTCCGAGATCGATATGTACAGGTAAACAAACATGGTAATGCACAGACAAGTTAACCCCTCTCCACGTATATGTTGTTTTCTTGGACTGTGTATTCATACCAGTTGATATAATCCGTCAACATTAAACTATATATACTTGAATTATTTTTTTTTCAAAATAGATCTAGTATACTCTACGATCTCACCTTTTCCGTCATTATTAAAACATATAGGCCAACCTATTCCGTCTCGGAAACTGCCATGACGTCACGTATATGTTTATTTCTGAGCCAGAGTAGAATAGAAATAAAGTTCTTGTTTTCGTAAATGATGCAGTATGATCTCCTCGGTCTCGAAATGTTGCTAGAAATAGAAAGCCTCGGCGTTTATATTTCAAACGCCATATCTCGACCTCAGAGGGTATCCTGCAATATGAAAAGTGAATATAACGAACAGTTATCAATCTCAAACTCCTAAAAGCAATACAAACATCCACGAAAATGCGAACTTTATTTCTTAATTAACGATTTTAAAAGACCTTGATTTAATTTTCTCGCCGGGATGGAGATGAATTGTCAGAAGTTCGTCATTACATCTATTCAGGTTTAAGATTAAGAACTATTTTGTATTTATACTGAACGACTTCTAATTAGAATCTTTCGTGTCATGCTTTGGGTATGAGAAGACGACTTGCCGGGCCTTTCACGTGAACGAAAACAAAGTTGTCTTCAGTTAAATTGGTGCTATCCAATACAACATTGTCTCTCATATAATGATTGGATTAGATAGACTTCATTGTGTAACATTATGCAAATCTCTGCTCGACAGAACTATCTGGTTTTAGCAGACGGAACCACATGCTACTTTTGGCGCACGACTGGCCAAGACGCCAATACCCTGAAGCTCCAGTCTGGACAAAGAGCATTAGAGGTAATTATAAGCAAGATGTTTGTTTAATGTAAGGATGGAGGAAGTAATTAATTCAGGATGAAAATAGTTCACCTCTTCTCAATATTTGACTTATGAAACTTATTTTATAGCAAACTAATTGAAAGCCGCATTAAATGTCAACCTATAAATACAATATCTAGAAAATAAAAGTTTCTGTTTTATTTCATTTTAATTAAAAGTAAACTTGGAAATGACTGGCAGTTAAATGTTTTACGTACATGACCCGATATACTGTTGGTTATTAGTCCCCTGCCGACAAAGTCGAAGGGGACTTTAGGTTTGCACTCCGTCCGTCCGTCAGTCCAGTTTTCCGCACTTATTTTACCTCTTCTGATCCGAAGGCTCAAAGAGCTAATCATATGGCCATATGTTTGGCGTGCGGTGTGCGTCAACTTTTTGGAATAAGGGATATATCTCAAGAACCCCTTGGCCAATTTTTATCAAATTTGTCACAGGGTATCCTTGGCCCAAGGGCTTTCATTTGTACTAAAACTAAGGTTGTGACCCTTTAACAAGGGGAGATAATTAGGAAAATGCAAACAAAAGTAGTGGTTGCTAAAAATCTTTTCAAGAACCACTGGGTAAATTATCACCAAACTTATGCATAAGGATGAGGATAGGTTGTAGATAAAAAAAATGCTCTAGGCATCATCCTGGTATGGTCTAAAGGTCACTTCAAAGCTAAATTTTGTTTTGTTAAAACTTTGATATTTTGCTTAATATAAGGACTAGGATCATCAAATTTTGTCAGTTGATGCATCTTAGGATCTAATATCATCTTGTCTGAAAAGTAAGTCATGGTGACCTATTTTTTGAATTTCGCAGGTAATTACTATATTATTAAATGGATTTTGATGCATATCTTGGACACTTTTGAGCTTATGATCATCAAAAATTGTCAGTTGATGGATCATGGGACCTTGAAGTCTGTCATGTGAAAAGTATGTCACCATGACCTACTTTCTGAATTTTATGACTAATCATTTATGAATACATTTTAGGTTGTTATTTCAGATACCGAGAGGTTTAGAATCATCAAACCTTGTAAACTGATGCATCTAGAGGCCTCGAAACATATTTATTTTTTTTAAAAGTAGGTCACAGTGACCTACTTTTTGAATTTTGCAGACATTCAAATTTCACATTTTCAATTTTACCTGCATATTGTGGACACTATGAAAGCTAGGATCATCAAACTTTGTCAGTTGATGCATCTTGTGTCTTCATAGTTTGTTGACCAAAAAGTAGGTCATCGTGACCTCCTTTTGGAATTTGACGGCTATATTTTAATATTTCAGATACTATTTGACTTACAATTATCAAGCTTTGTCAGTTGATGCATGTTGAGTCTTTGGAGTGTGTCGACCAAACAGTAGGTCACTGTGGCCTTTTGGAATTTGACGGCTATATTTGAATAATATTTGACTTGTCAGTTGATGCATCTTGAGTCTTCAGTGTGTCGACCAAAAGTAGGGCACCGTGACCTACTTTTGGAGAGTTACATTTAAATTTTCAGGTACTATTTGACTTAACATCATCAAACTTTGTCAGTTGAAGCATCTTGAGTCCTCGGAGTGTGCAGACTATAAATTAGGTCAACTTGATCTACTTTTTTAACTTCAAAGCTATATGTAAATCAAATGCTAAGAGGCCTAGAATCATGAACCTGTTTCAGTTGATGTATCTTGAGTCCTCGGAGTGTGTCAATTAAGAAGTAGGTCACTGTGATATACTTTTTGAATTTCATGGCTATATTTAGATATTTCAGATACTCTGTGGCTTAGATCCATCAAACTTATTAAGTTGATGCATCTTGGCTTCTCAGAGTGTGTTAGCTAAAAGGTAGGTCACTGTGACCTACTTTTGCTTTTTTTTGCAAATCTATACATCTTTTAAACTAAAAACCCAAGGATCATCAAACTTTCACTTAACTCATTCTTTGTTTTTTATTTCAACACAGCTGAAAAAGTTATAAAGCAATTTTGTTGATATTGGTTTTAAGAACCATTCTCCAACAATGGCATGAAATGTAATTGCATTAAAAATCGGACAAAATACAATGCGATCCCCTTGTTCTAATTGTATGCATAGTAAATTCGGTATTTAGCACCCCAACCGTCTTTATGTCCCTTGAAAAAATTCATGTAACTTCATTTTGTAATTATTTTGATTGCCTAATCTAATAGTGTAATGTATGATATCCCCTTCATACACTATCATGTGATAGGTCTTTAAAACCTTGTTAATTGATGAATCTTGGTTAGTGAGAATTTTTGCCTGTTCTACAATGTACCAGAAGAGCGATTCTAGGCCCATGGGCCTCTTGTATATGTTCTTGCAGATATTTATTTTATATTTGGTGCATTGCTTTGCCATAACAAGTTACTGATCAAGTTCGAATTTTGTCTCGGTCCGTTGATTTTCCATTAAGTTATGGCCCTTGAACTTAGAAAAATAGAAAAGAGTACTACACTCATTAAAACTTCTAGCATATTAATACATGTACAACAATATAGCTAAATTATTAATAATAAATGCATGTCACATTAATTGACTTGGTTAAAGACCTAATTAAACCTAATTATAAATTTCTCTTTTTTCCCGTCTAGTTTCTACTCGAATAGTAGGTGATTTTCTATCCTGGTTCCCCAATTTCCCCTTTTACCATAACCTACATAATGAACTTTGAATAATGTTATGGTACAGTAATTTTTGCAACCGGTAGGGGACTATGTATTACCATGCAATACTCTCCGAATGCTTGTTTAAATCTCAAATTTCCGACGGAACCCATAAATTATGTATTCATAAATGATTAGCCATAAAATTCAGAAAGTAGGTCATGGTGACATACTTTTCACATGACAGACTTCAAGGTCCCATGATCCATCAACTGACAAGAGACATATATAACATAAACAAATATCACACCACACAACACGACAAATATTAATAATTTACAGTGTTAACAAGAATGATACACGTACACTAATGCATTGAAGTGAGAAAAACGGTTTCTCTATAAGCATGTCTACAGATGATGGTGTAGAGAGTTTGTACCATGAAATAACCAACAGTGTCGTGGCCTTTTCAGTGCTTTTATAAATTTCTTTTCTTGTCTTGTATCTTTTTAGATCCGACACACAAAACTCTAGTAACATTTCATTATGTTATTCGAGTTTTGTGTTTCCAATATTATTGGATATATTTACTGTATCAAATACTGAGTTCTTGAATTCTTTTTACAAACTATATATATATATATATATATATATGCAGAAAAAATCCATGGTATAGGTAATAATTAATTATATGTGGATCATGTTTACTTAGTCATCGTTTGATATATATATATATATATATAGTATATTTATATATATAATTTTATATTTATTTTATAATTCTATATTAATATGTATATAATGATTACATATCTTACTGATATTTAATATTTTCTGTATTTTTTCCAATGTTAGCAACACATGATTGATAATTTAAAAAAGGGCGTACAGTTGACCCAGTTTACGCCCAACAAACTGACGGTGTCCTTTGTGATCGTAAATCGTTGTGGAACAGGATCCTCCTATTTGGCAGCAAGTAAGAGGATTTTTACAATTGATAATCGATAATTTCACATTTTATTTCAATGTTAGAAAATGGAAATCCCTCCTACACATTTGTTTTACCTGATAGAATTGCTTACGAATCACATTCTGAACCCCCTCCCCCATGAGATAAAGGAGCAGTAAAATTGTCTTGGATAGATGAAGCGGCGTATTATTGAAGGGAAATGGTGTTTTATTTAAGATAAATTGTCACTGACCTCTGAAATAGGGTCATTAAAATTCACAGGGAGTGAGACATATTGCCGTACATAGATTTCCTGTGCTGAATTCTTGTGTTTAAGAAAACTAGATATTCTTGAGGGCCATAATAACGTAGTAATTCAAGTTAAAGCTTTGAGATTTCAAATATATTTATCAAATTTTAATTCCTTTGTGACGAAATCATAATATTTACCCTCACTTTCTATCCTTTTCTTGTAATTTTGAAATATTAGAAAGGACATTATTATCATTGTGTTTCGAAACAAGCACGTCATTTTAAGTGGTTGTTTTCTTTCAAATTCCTGAACAAAATTAATATTTTTTAATGGCATGTTAGAAAGATATATTTGTAGAAACTTATTCAGAGATGCTCTATATTTACGAAAAAGAAAGAACTAGGAAAATGAAAGTACAAGGAAAATGAAAGTACTAGGAAAATGAGGACTATTCCAAACAAAATTTGAAAATCCGGTACATTTACATGTATGAAATCATCCATTAAAATAAGTGATAATTGGGAGAGGATGGGGAAACAATATGGAGGAAGACGCTCACTACATTGCATTTGGTAAGGTGAAAAATTGTACCGACGGGAGACATGTTAGTTTACAACAAACTGAGGAGATCTACAGATAAAGGAATGAAACTAAAAAAGGTTTTATAGCCATTTAGCATTGTTGGTGAACTCTGATTACTCAGCGCAAGTGAATTTCCACGTTGGTTAAGTCGGTAGCTTTATCTTTATCATCATATCAATGTTGTCAAATAAATAGCTTTATATTCCTGTCTATTAAATACTTTTTTATTTGTGTTTCAGTACCCACTTCCAACATTCATCAAGGATAATGACGAATTCAGCAAATAAATAAACACTTCTATTGTCAGATTCCTTGTTCATGGGTTATTTTACACAAAGTGGATATGACTGTGTTAGCAATCGGAGAGAATCCTATCTCCATTACAATTGTTAAGCCATTGATCGTAGTCGTACGATTCTTTATGAAACCATTGATGTACCGTATTTGGTCATACGACTGGAGAGAATAAGTAATACATGGTATTTCCCTGGAAAAACACCGTCGGGTGTGACCGGTCGACAGGGGATGCTTACTCCTCCTTGGCACCTGATCCTACCACTGGTATATCCAGGGGTTCGTGTTTACCCAACTCTCTATTTTGTATTGCTTACAGGAGTTATGAGATTGATTACTGTTCGTTATCTTCACCTTTCATGAGCCCCACCCTGTGGATCTATTCCATGAAAGGCGATTGGCTGAATTTGCAAATCATCTCATTATAACAACGACGAAATTTGCTAAATGCTGATTTTGAACGAGACTGATTTGTTAGTAGCCTGTCTTGGTTGAGAAATTGATGATACACATATCTTAATCGGATATCTAATCGATTGGGGGCATAAATACCATATACATTTGATGATGGAATATGGCTACATGGATATGAAAGGTTAACGATGGAGAAGCTGAAGTCATCCCGTTTGTCATATGGTTGATTTGGTAACTGCCATTAACGTTTTCTATTTAGTAAAACATTCAAATATGAAACAGATAATTTATGGAAAACTCAGTGGAGCCTTTTATTTCAAGTTCACTTGGACATACAAATGAAAATGTTTAGCTAATAGATTAAACGTCGTCGATGTATTTAAATGTTGAGTTGAAGGTCACAGCATTAGATTTCAACATTTCACAAATTCTATGGTCGTTATAATGATCTAGTTTGCCAATACCACCTATCATTGGGTCAAATGTTGTCTGATGTGTTTCATATTGATTGTTAGGTTGCTCTTGGCACACTGATTTTGATTGAGGATTACTCCGTTTACCTGATCAAGACATAGGACTCGCAGCTGGTGTGGCCGGTCGACAGGGGATGCTTACTCCTATTGGGCACCTGATCCCACCCCTGATGGTGTCCGTGTTTTGCCCAATTCTCTATTTTGTATTCCTTTTAGGAGTTGAGATTAATCACTGTTCGTTATCTTCACCTATCACTCGTACCCAGATTTTTAAAATACAATTGACAAAGTTTTTCTCTTGGAGAACTTATACCCACATTTCTATTTGTTAAAGTGACAAAGTTTTTCGCCAGGAGAACTCATACCCAGATATTGATGGATACGACTTCTCCAGGAGAACTCGTACCCAATTTTCCTTACCACTCCACTAAAGTAGGGAAAATGTAAGTCATTGTACACACAGCATTTTGATTCGAACATTTCACCAAGAAGCCCGATTCCCGGCAATAAAGTACATGTACGTCGGTATTATTCTGTATATCAATAACCATTGCGAGGAACCAGAGCACTACATAGTCACTACATATTAAAATTTGCCTTGGATATGTTTTGCCTTCCTCTCCCCGTAGTAATCATTTTAAAGATCATTAAACAAACACAGACTATGGTCTGGCACGTCAATCAAAGAAAGGGACGCCTGCAGTGAGATTGATCCCCATTATATATTACAATTAAGCTACGGTAATTCATTGATTATCCTACTATCCAACCACAGCGAACCAGAGGGACCTAAATATGCATCTAATTTTGATACTGTATCAACAAACTTTAGGAAGTCTTTTAAAGGATAGTAAAAGACAATAATCACTATTATGATTTGGACCCACCGTTGAACCAAAACCTTACACCCTAGGATCATGAAATTTATAATTTTGGTAAAGGATCACCTACTCCTAAATATTTATATAGTTTCAATTTAATATCAATAGCATTAATGAAGATATTAGTTAAATGATTTACACACATACACTATATATGCCATGTTTCAACCCGCCCTGGAGTCAGAACCTCAAGAAGTTGGAAATGTTTAATTGTTAACCGACGGTGGAAGCCGAGTTTACTCAAGTGACATAATAAAAGGTAAATAAAAGGTGTTGATGGTGCTCACTTCGCATCCAGAAGGTCTCGATACCGGCGCCGTGTGAAAACTAAGACTTTCAACATAGTTAGTGAATGTTCCTTCTACAAGCGCTCGGCAATAGAAATGAAAGTCACGGGTCTTTCGAATATGACCTTGATTGATTGATTGATGTTTTCCGTCACACTCAACAATTTTTCAGTTATCTGGTGGCGCCCAGAAAACGGAGGTCCTGTATCACAGTAGGTATTGGCATAATAAATAATCCCCACTGCAACGGCCCTGATGGCCCAGTAGAGGTACACGTGTGTGGCACTTCACCTACAGTTGCTGGTCTTCATATAAGTGAAAATTCTTGAATGCAACATGAATAACATACAATCATACGTAGTCCGAAGGTTGTCGTTGACCGACATATGTAACTCAAGACCACTTTCTCAATGTCACTTGTAAGAATTCATGATTTTTCTAAGGGTTATAACTTTGGAACGGATATTTTATTGAAAGACGAGAACCTCGTAAGTTGTAAGAACTTGTGTTCAAACCTGTTGTATATTATATATGCAATAAAATATGTTCAAACCAAAGATTATTTAAAATCAGATAGAATGGTCGCAGGTAATTAACTTCCAATCAAATTGTGTTTTCATTGACCATAAGTTACAATAAATAATACATGTGTTTATAATGCACGTGTTTCCAAGTGAAATAAATACAATGGGGTCCTGTTCCCCGTGTCCTAATTATTCTTCACAAATCCAAATTGAGCCGCATTTTAAAAAAGTTTTATTTCAAACTGACCTCAATTATCAATGGACATTGCACTACCGGTGTCACGTGTTTTTCTTAAACAAGAAATGTCAGACGACAACGCATCTCACCGAGAAAAGTGACTCTTAATGACAAACTAACAACGTTATGATGAACGGGATGACTTCAGCTTCTCCATCGTCAACTCCCAATATTCCATTGTCACTTGCATATGGTGTGTGTGTCCTTCAAATGATTCGATACGCGAGAACATGTTCTGCGCATGATCACATTTTGACCTAGAAAGGCTATCGACAAAAAGGTCGATGTTACAGGGGTTTCTAAAGTCTCGTTTAAAGTAATCATATTGGAAATTCTATGGTCGTTATAATGATCTAATTCGCAAACAGTCTTCACGAAAAACTTTGTAAAGAACAGGCCCTTCGAGCCTCCCAGTATAATAATTGTGCAAGCCCGAACAATATTTTGCAGGCCCAAAATGTTTTTTCTAATTTGACCTCTTGTCATTTGCTGATTCTACACGATTTTACTGGCCTTGGGCCACTGGTTAACGTCGAAGACTGCGCAAATAAAACCTGTCAATGGGTCGAAAGCTGTCTGACGTATCCCATACCAACTTTAAGGCTGTTCTTTGCATACTAATTTTTACTACGGATTACACCGTTTACCTGATAAAGATATAGGGCTCACAGCGAGTATGATCGGTCAACAGGGGATGCTTACTCCTCGGTATTTGCTCACACCTCTGCTATGTTCAGTAGTCCGTGCTTGTCCAGTTCTTACCTTTTTATTATTATTAGTACAGTACATGTATATCGATATTCTGTATTTCAGCAATCATTGTTTGTAACTAATGCACTAGATCTTCACTACCCAAGTATAGATTAAAATTTTCAAGTTGGTTGTTTTTCTTTTTTTCATTTACCTATGATAATAATTTTGAAAAGGGGGTCGTGTCCTTAAACAAACACAGACAGCAGTATGGTATGCCATAGTCAAACATATAAAGGGATGTCTGCAGCCCACGGTGAGATAAATCTTCATTGTATAATACAATGAAGCTACGGTAATTAATTGTTTCTCCCAGTATTTGACCACGCTTTCCCAGAGGGATGAATTGGACAGTGTGTACGTTCCAATGTTACATGTAACATGGCGTTATCGGTATTAATAAAGAACGACGTTCAGAAAATATCTATATCAAAGAGAAACAATGCTTGTTAGAAAATAGGTATTGAGCTGACCGGCAATCTGATACCAAAAAAAATTCAATCCGACTTATAAGAGGGTCAATATGAAATTCCAAAACAATTCATTGAAAAAAGGGTCCTTCGTTTACACGCGGACGACTTTTATGAAAGATCATGTATACACAGTAAGTATCTCTACCCCGACTTCGCGTCACACGTTAGTGTGTAATCCGAGATTCCTCTGACTCTTACCCCCGCTTTTATATTTGACATGTGCGGGGGAGAGTCAGAGCGGACTCCATATTGAAAAGTGGGAATTCAGCGACACCAGCTGGTGTCGCTGCTTTACCTACCTCTTACAACTTTATTTCGCGGATCTATCTTCCAAGACGCGAGGATTCAGTTATCGGAAGATTATCTACAAATACATCATGATTAATACGATGCTATCGCCGTTTAAACGATGGAATTTTGTGTTTACATGTGCTGACGTCATGCACAAAGAAATAAAATGGCGAGGCGGCGACCTAATTCAAGTGATGCTCCATTTGTCGGTGTTAGGGCCGTTTAAACAGCGATAGCATCGTATTAATCATGATCTATTTATAGATTTATCTTCCGTTAACTGAATTCTCACGTCTTGGAAGATAGATCCGCGAAATAAAGTTGTAAAAGGTAGGTAAAGCAGCGACACCAGCTGGTGTCGCTGAATTCCCACTTTTCAATATGGAGTCCGCTCTGACTCTCCCCCGCACATGTCAAATATAAAAGCAGGGATAAGAGTCAGAGGAATCTCGGATTAGTTAGTGTGTTGATTGCATATTGTTTATAAAACGTCCCGCTCGTAAATCTTTCACTCATATGAAGACGTCACCATTATCGGCGAAGGGCTCTAAAATTTAGGCATATGCTCAGCGCTTACGCCCTTTGAGCAGGGGGGGGGGGGTGTTATCGTGCCACACCTGCTGTGAAACGGGACCTCGGTTTTGCTTCCTCATCCGAGGGACCGCCCCATTTAGTCGCCTCTTACGACAATTAAGGGTACTGAGGACCTAATCTTGCCCTAATCCCCATGATACAATTATAATAAGTACTCAGCCCTCTACTACAATGTGTAATTCATGTCTATTGGAGTTAGGCTCCAGACTTTGGCAGGGTTGTATGATTATAATGAGACATCTATTAAAATTGTGAAATGTATGTCTCCAATGCAAGGTCCAAGTTTTATATTACATGAGCAACCACTAGTGGAGTTTTCTACGGAATATTCCTAGAGTATGAGTTTTGAGCCCTGCCGTAAATTACTTAATGATATGTTAGAAATGTTTGTGTATTAATGAGTTTGACTACGGATAACTCCGTTTACTTGATCAAGATATAGGGCTCACGGCGGGTGTGACCGGTCGACAGGGGATGCTTATTCCTCCTAGGCACCTGATCCCACTTCTGGTGTGTCCAGGGATCCGTGTTTGACCAACTATCTATTTTGTATTGTTTATAGGAGTCATGAGATTGATCTTCATCTTTTCATTTAGTTTTAAGGGAGGGGGGGGGGGTTCTTGGTGAAAACTACGTGAATTTAGATGGGTTTTCTTTCCTTCGTTTTTGTTAATTGTCAGACATTGAACTTTTCATCTCGCACCTAATAAATGTTGGTATTTCAACAGATTTTCAAAATCCTCGACTCCTTATGAGGAAGTCATCAGAAAGGTCGACAACGACGGAAACTATCGGCGAAATCTGGGAGAGGTCCTTAACCCGTTGTGGTATTGCGTGCTTGGGGAATGGTTACTGTGTTGCCGTCATCTTCTCTAGACATTCCAACAGATGTCGCTTACAGAAAATATTATATTCCGGGATCCTTTCACATATTGAAGCTGATTTTGCAATGTATGAAGTTCAGTTTGAGGACAGTGTGAGGAAAGTATGTAAGTACATAGTACTGTATGACAAACGAGCATGCTATTGTCAAATCATGATTTACTTAATTTAACTATTATTATAACATATTTCATTCTTTCTTTTTTTTTTTTTTTTTACCTTTTATTTGTTGGACTGTTCATGGATTATTACTATAACATGTTTCGCTCTTCTTTTTCTTCTTCTTCCTATTTTTATGACTAACTTTGTGATTTTTCCTTCTTTATTTGTTGGACTGTTTTGTGATTTTTCCTTCTTTATTTGTTGGACTGTTTAGTGATTTTTTCTTCTTTATTTGTTGGACCGTTTTGTGATTTTTCCTTCTTTATTTGTTGGACCGTTTTGTGATTTTTCCTTCTTTATTTGTTGGACTGTTTTGTGATTTTTCTTCTTTATTTGTTGGACCGTTTTGTGATTTTTCCTTCTTTATTTGTTGGACTGTTTTGTGATTTTTCCTTCTTTATTTGTTGGACTGTTTTGTGATTTTTCCTTCTTTATTTGTTGGACCATTTTACCATTTTTATACCCTCCGAACGAAGTTCTGGGGGATTTATATAGAAATCACTCTGTCTGTCTGTGCAGATTTGTGTCCGGGCCATAACGTCTTTGTTCTTTGACTTGGGCATACCATATTTGGCACACAGGTGGATCACCATGAGACGATGTGTCGAGTACATTCATGACCTCTATATGACCTTGACCCCAAGGTCAAAATTAAAGGTTTTTCTACGATGGATTCGTGTCCGGGGCACAACTTTTGTTCTTTGACATAGGCATACCATATTTTACACATGAGTGTATCACCATAAGACGATGTGTCATGTACCTTCATGACCTCCATATGACCTTGACTTCAAGGTCAAAATTAAATGTTTTTTACAATGGATTCGCGTCCGGGCCATAACTTCTTTGTTCTTTCACATAGGTATACCATATTTGACGCATGAGTGTATCACCATGAGACGATGTGTCATGTACCTTCATAACCTCCATATGACCTTGACCTCAAGGTCAAAATTAAAGGTTTTTACAATGTATTCCTGTCAGGGCCATGACTTCTTTGTTCTTTGACATAGGGATATCATATTTGACAAATGAGTGTATCACCATGATACGATGTGTCCAGTACCTTCATGATATCTATATGACCTTGAACTTTGACCTCAAGGTCAATATTGATTATAGGGTTTTGACATAGTCATACCATAAGACATGGGTGTATCACCATGAGACTATGTGTCAGGAGTTATGAGATTGATCACTGTTCGTTATCTTCACCTTTCATTTACATTCGACATTTACTTTGGTCGGATTTACCAGCCGTTAAAAGTGAT
Organism: Ostrea edulis; assembly: GCF_947568905.1. NCBI lineage: Eukaryota > Metazoa > Mollusca > Bivalvia > Ostreida > Ostreidae > Ostrea > Ostrea edulis. The sequence goes on from NC_079169.1 coordinate 90,428,579, forward strand.
GTACAAGATTCATACGCGCATTGCTCACAGTTGTATCGCATTAATGAGCAAATGGCTATCAATACAATTTGTAAAGATATCGAAGGCAAAAACAGAAATGTGAATATTTTATGATTGGTTGAATATTGTTTAACCTCCCTCTTGAGAATCTTTCACTCATATGGAGACGTCCCCACTGCCGGTGAAGGGCTGCAAAATTTAGGCCTATGCTCGGCGCTTATGGCCATTGAGCAGGGAGGGATCTTTATCGTGTCACACCTACTGTGACACGGGACCTTGGTTTTTGCGGTTTCATCCGAAGGACCGCCCCATTTAGTCGCCTCTTACGACAAGCAAGGGGTACTGAGAATCTATTCTAACCCGGATCCCCACGGAATTGAATAAAAGTAGTGGGTACTTTGTGTATGGTCGGATTCGCGTATTATAAGAATAACTTCCATTTGTTCATATAAAATCATCATAAAAAGAACCTACAAATTAATTCCATTAATTAATAAATATGTCGATTATTTTCATAATTAAAATTTTGAAAAGGACAGGATGTGCCGATTTTTCGCAATACGCACTACGAAAATTAAGATCTGACAACATACACGCATATCTCCCGTCTGTACTGAATCATTGTTCTCGTGTGTGTTTTCTAAGCCTTCGAATTCGAATAAGACAATACCTTGGTAACAACAGAAGTACATGTACGCTATCGTTTTGAAAAAGGACGCTGTGTGGAATACCCTATCACACTCTCCAAACATGAAGAATAGTAAACTATATATCGATGATATATTGCGGTTTTCTTTTTCAGTGACCAGTGGTATTGCAGCCCAGACAGTCATTTGTCCGTGAGGAATTAACTGACCAACCAAAACTACAGAACACCGAACAATTTTATACAGAATCAATGGATAAAACTTTTTAATGGTGGAAAGTTTTGTTTTTTTTATTGAAGGACTTGGTTACATTTTTCATTTTATCAATGCATATTCTGCCCTCGACTTCGGATAAAATGTGGCCAACTTTTAGGCAAAGTAAAAATGCCTAATAATAACTAAGACACGTCAAACTTTGCATTATTGGATCCTCTCCTTTGGTATTATATTTCTCCCGGTTGTATTCTATAGTTTCCATTAATGTTGTATAATATTCCATTTTGATTTAGTGAGAGTAGCTGCGTACATTTACGTATGAGATGATTAAGTGGACCCTTTATTTACTTATGAGATGATTAAGTGGACCCTGTATTTACGTATGAAATCATTAAGTGGACCCTGTATTTACTTATGAGATCATTAAGTGGACACTGTATTTACGTATGAGATGATTAAGTGGACACTGTATTTACTTATGAGATGATTAAGTGGACACTGTATTTACTTATGAAATCATTAAGTGGACCTGTATTTACTTATGAGATGATTAAGTGGACCTGTATTTACTTATGAAATCATTAAGTGGACCTGTATTTACTTATGAGATGATTAAGTGGACCCTTTATTTACGTGTAACATGATTAAGTGGACACTGTACTTAATTATAACATGATTAAGTTGATCCCGTATTTACGCATGACATGATGAAATTGACCCCGCATTTACGTATACCATGATTAAGTTGACCCCGCATTTATACCCCCGCAACTTTATGATGTTTTTGACCCGTCCGTCAGTCCCTTTCTTGTCAGCCCAATTCCTCTGAGACCGCTCAACAGAATTTCGTGAAACTTTGTAGTTTTAAAATAAGGACACACTATGTAGATGTACATATTCCAAGAAAATTCTTATTCAATCATTTTTCTGGGAGTAAGCGACTAGATATGAGTGACAGGCTTATGTGTTGTGTTTTCTTTCAATAACATCCAGGGAAGATGATTAAGGGAAGTCGATGGATGTTCAATTCATAATAAAGACAATTATTTTTTTTATGCCCCCAAGAATCGACGATGTGGGGGCATAGAGTTCTTTGGCCTGTCTCCATCTGTCTGTGGCAATAAACTTAAAACTTGGTCATTTCTTTTACACTATAAGAGGTAGACCTTTCATTTTGTGGTATGTACATGTATATTTCTTGTAGCCAGACCTTTCCAATCTCTGACCTTGTTACCTTAACATTGACCTTTGACCTGGCTCCACTAATCCTTGGGCATCACTGTTTCACAAGCACATCGTTTATTTTTTCTTACTAATATAATTGCTTGAGTGGGGGCTTATTAAGCAACATACATGTATATGTAGTTTTAGAATTTCTTATTTTCTTGAAGAGTATCGTCATGAAAGTGAGTTATTTATCTGAACTTGAAATATTCCTTTTTATTGTATTAGATAAGAATTCTCATGTTCCGCGCGCTTCTAACACTTTTGCCGAAATTTCTCAACCATTTGTTTCGTTGTCCTCCATTCTTCTATATTTTAGAATTACATTGTATTTTAGCATTGCTCTATCGCTCAAAAAGCATTCTTTTGATAAAATACCATTTCATGTGATTTTCCTATTTCTAGATTTATTTGTCAACAAATATAACAGCGACTTGTGTTTTCGACCTATATATATCTTAATGACTCACAGTACTCACCAGACAATTAGATAGCGAATATTCTGTTATTTGATTGATAATGACTTATGATATAAAAAGCAACTCATGAAACACAATTACAATTGCTATCAGTTAACGTCAAACCTTCTATTTCCAAATGTCTTGGTCCGTGTGCATGGCTGAACGAGACATGTCAAGTTTTCAGAACGTAGTGATCTGCAGGACTCTGTTGCACGAAGGTTAGTTAACTTTAACTGAAAGTTAACTTGGAAATTCATGTAGTGTTAACTTGAAGTTACCTGTCAGTTAAACTTAACTAACCTTCGTGCAACTGGCTGGTATATACACTTTGACGAGTTCTTGTAGATAAAGCGGTTCCTTGAATATAGAGAGTATCAGCTTATATTGGATCTTTGTTTGATGGGAAGGCAGTGTATAGTAACAAGTACGGGTGTGATTTGGTCATATTCTTGGTTCGTGTAATTTTTCTACCTGCGTTATTTTGGATCTTCTGAAGCCGAGACACAAAACTTGCACTGATGCCATACAATAAGGCATTTCCATAATCTAGCCGGGAGGTTACAAGAATCTTACACGCACTCTCAGAAAGCAATGACCTTATTCGTCCTATGTTACGTAACTGATGGCAACACAACTTGAGGATAGCACGAACCTGGTTATCCATACTGAGTGCAGAATCGAAGTACACTCCCAAGATTTCTCACACAGGAAAATATTCTAATTTCCCTTCCGTCAAAGTTGATAGCGAACTCACTGGTCTTTAATTTTGTGTTTTGGCGTAAACACATTAAGTTCTCCATTTTTGGTACTATTTCAACATATTGATGTTCATCCAACTACTCATTTCAGATAAGCAGGCCTCCAGTCTGGATGTTAAGTTGATCCAGTTGTTGTTAGGTTTCATAATCATGCACAGCTGTATTTCATTCGCATAACACTGGAATCCCATACTGTGTTTTCGGCAAATGTTGCACATGGGTTTTGTGAACAGGCTATACAATTTTGGTCACATAACAGATCTCTGTGGCTTATAGTTTGGAAACGAAATTAAAATCCATTTATGGAGAGGGCTTATATAGGCAATGCCTGTTGTCCAATCCATCTATGTTTACTACATAATAGAATATTGTTTGAATTATAAAATCCATGTCTAAGTCCACTAACAAAAGCTCCTTGGAATCTCTGTTTACACACTCACCGTTAAATAACCATAACTGTGCATTATGATATCAGTATCAATGCTCCTTTGGAAAGAAAACGTGCGATTTTGATTGGACGCAACTGGGACTGTAGAATCACGCTGCATTGAAAGCTAAGACACATGACGTCACGCGTCAGCCCGCCTTAAGTCTCATTTTTATTATGTGTCAGTTTTCTAAATACCACAGTTAAAGTTATTTATAACTAAATGTTTAAATATATGATGAATAAATTAGCAAAATTACAAGTTCTATTTTGTATGTGTGCACTAGCTCTAAATTTTTATTCAAAGAGGAATAACTCTATTACTATTCACCCAATCATTACTCGGTTGATTTCTGCCAGCAACCTAGTTACCAAAATTTAGGTCTTAGAATCCAATTCTTGGTCAGCAAAGCCTCAGGTTTCTAAGTTATTTTACAGCCTTCGGGTAGAATTACCTTATACTTCATGGCTACTCATAAGAGAGTCTTATTTTCTTTACCTCAGCAGCAGAAATCTTCTATAAGGTAGTACATGTACCAAACAGATCCGTAAAAAAAAATTCTCAGGTTCAATTTTTCAAATCTTTGATGTTTAATTCTAAAGAACAAAACCTCTTACTGTGCATGGTATAAAAGAAATTTTATCCTATCATTTTTTTCTCTCCACATAGTTTCAATCTTAGGGTCTCAGACCCCAGTTAGAAGAATGTCAAATTAAACTTTCATGATAAGAATGTGCCCTATGTAAAGATTATCTATATTTTACAAAAAATAATTATACATTTTATAAAGCTGACTTATTTCTTACTAAATCTTAACAAAAATATATTGTAATTGATATATGTGTGTGTACACCACGATGTACAATATAACATACATGGCTCGGCAATAGCAAATTGCTACATATTAAGATCTCTTAAAATGAAATGTATCGTTCAAATTGGAGGGGGGGGGGGGGGGGGGGCTTAATGAACAAAATGATACAGAAATTGATATATTTTAAAATAAACATGGCCAGTATTGGACTTATTTTAATCATGGTAACTTCACCAAATCAATTAATTATTCACATGATTTCTCCCAGTGTAGCGCCAGTACAAAAGAGAACTGACTTTAACCTGCGTGATGTTTGCTCTACGCTGAATCATACACGTTCCTGCAAACTTTTCTAATCCCGCTGCTTGATAAGCGAAAACAAGGGGTTAAAGTGGATTTTGAAAAGAATATTTCCAACTTAAAATGAAAACAAAATCAACTTCTTAATCGCAATTCGGTCTGAAATTAGCAATGCATTATGCTCTTTGTGTAGAGTTTTATATTTCGTATTCAGATTTTAAACCCACAACTAAAGGCACCTGTTTCGTTGACAGTCCGTGTCCCCTGAACGGCCTCCACCGACTGATTGGACTGTATATCGCGCGTTCCACTTGACTGAATAACACAAATTTTACAACACATTCCAAGAATCTCCCTGTATTTGTCAAAATAGTAATACCGCCTTACATTGTCGTGTTCCGCCCCGAGCAGGAAATGCTTGTTTACATCATAATCAAACAGTTTTGTTGTAAATCATTGGTTATCTGACTTATCAGGTATATATGAAACTGAACATGGACTATCGAGCCGTGATTGGAGGTTTATTTTCTCTTTCAGTTTGTAAGTATAATATTGTTAATCCGTCCATCATCATTCACTAGGTGAAACGTTAAGATTAAATAGAGCGCGAGTTATTTATCTATAGAAATGCGTATTGTTTACATACATGAACATCCACCCTCTTTTTTTTTTTTAAAGTCACTTACTCCGAATCGAAACAAAACAAGTTATACTGAAGAGAAGGATTATTATACGACAACAGAGCTGACATGATAACAAATAAGCTGATGCAACAATCGTACATTTTATATTTAAAAGCGTTCATGATCATGTGATTATGAAGAATACCACGACCTGCGTAGAACGTTTCCGTATAGGATGAAATTTACAGAGTGGATTTTATCAAAACGGTACCTTTATTTTACTTTTTTTCATGTTTCATGAAACATTTTACTATCGGTTTTTGTCTGAAGCCATCCAACATTTGAATAATTTAACTTCTCAGACACTATACAAAGCTAAATTGTGGTATTTAAAGCATCTAGTAGATAATGACAAAAGTCATTAATTTAGGGCCACGTGGAGGTTGAGGAGCTGCGACGAAAAATCCTAAATATGATGCAGTATTTACTAATCTTCTTTTCAGACGTGAATTTTTTACTCCTGGGTCAGGTGTTAATGTTCTATGACTAACAGATAGAATACATTTATTTGTTTTAAACTTCTCTTCTCAATTCCAGAACATCGAATAATCAAACTGTGTGCATGGTGAGATTGGGGTTCTTTACCAACATTCTCCGGCCTGACTCAGGGTTTATAGAGTGCTACCTAGGCGAAGTTCGTACTAATATATCGTGTAATATTGACATTCACTAAATCTATTCTCTTATATTTCTTTTCAAAATGACATTGCTTGATCCTGGACAACGAATCTATAACTGTTTGTTGCAATGTAGTTCGATCCGGGTTTTTGCAATTGGTTGCCCGACGTCGTGCGACGTACGTCGTGCGTTAGCGATTGAACATTTTTAACTTCTTCTTGATAACTACTAGTCCAATTCTTTTCAAATTTGGTATGAAGCATCTCTGGGACATAGTCAATTTTAGGACTCCAGCACCCTTGGGGCCCTGGGGTGGGGCACAAACTGCTCAAATTGACCATTTTTCTGTAGAGCAGGAAGACCTCTACCAAAATGGTAAATTTCATGATCCCCGGGATAGGGGTTCTGACCCTAGTGTGGGACCAAACTTGGTATATAGTGTTTATGTGTAAAACACTTAAATAACATCTTCTTTAGTGCTATTGATACTAAATTGAAAGTAAATATATATTTAGAAAGAACAGGTAGTCCTTTACCAAAATTGTAAATTTGATGATCCCAGGGGTAGGAGTTTTGGTATCGGGGCGGGGCCAAAATGTTCAGTTATTAAATGTGTGAACAATAGATATTTTAAACTTCTTTTTGATAGCTATCATTCCAATTCTTTTCAAATTTAATATGAAGCCTCTTTGGAACAAAGGGGACATAAATTATAAATTTCAGGATTCATGCACCCCTGGGGCCTTAGGGGCGGGGCAAAACTGATTAAAATTGACCAATCTTCTCAAGACCCGCACACATGTAAGAAAAACTAATTGCATAGTGATGTAGAACAAGAAGGCCTCTACCAAAATTGTAAATTTCACGATCCCCAGGGTAGGGGTTCTGACCCCAGGGCAGGGCCAAACTTAGTATATAGTGTTTATGTGTAAAACGCTTAAATAATATCTTCTTTAGTGTTATTGATACTTTTGTCTCCGAAGAGGAAGAGAACCTGACGGTTGTTTTTTTTTTTTACCAATGACAGTTGGCTAATTCTGGTTGGATATGTTACCTTGTTTCTTATATTTCCAGTTTCTGTCGTTCAAGGACTCACATGTTACAGCTGCTCATACCACGAGAACGAAATTAAACGTGATTATGAATGCGTGATCGACCCGGCCAACGTCACTACCGCCAATACTGTACAGTGTCCAGACGATAGCTGGTGCTTCACAAAAGTGTTGTACCACAAAGGTCAGAAACACGATAATTTAAAGTTTCATCAGTCTCTCTTTTGAAGATGAAAACTGTAAACAAGACTCATATATATATGAATTTCATAGGTCCAACATGAGACAAGACTCATATATATATGAATTTCATAGGTCCAACATGAGACAAGACTCATATATATATGAATTTCATAGGTCCAACATGAGACACATCTATTGCAAAAGTTAGTTGGTAACTTATCTGAACAAGTTTTAGCCTTCGTCCGTCTGTCTGTAAACCTTTCCCATTTTCTATTTCTCCCGATCTACAAAGCCGATGTCAGGCAATCTTAGCACAATATATCTTAAGGAGAGAGAAATTAAAGTTTGTCAAAATGAATCATTACGTCCAATTCTTGGGGAAGATAGCTAGGAAATAAGGTGGGGGTGTTTCAAAAATCTCCTCAAGTAATATGCAACCACATACTCGTGCAGTTCAGAGTGTCTCCACACTACGACTCCGTGGGTCATAGTGTTACCACAGAAAGGGGTTTAAGTTTGACAACAAAATACAGTATACTAGTGAAGTTTTTTTTCTTCAAAAATGTCAGAAACCACCATAAGGGTATTATATAATGTTATTATATAATGTATGTTAACTTAATTTCCAAAGATGTCCATAAAGTGTTTGCCCGCACCATTATCCATCGGTTTAAGTTTAACATAGGAATATAAAAGGACATTGTTAGAACATCTTCTCAAGAGTCAGAACTGTACAATATGCAAACCTCCTGCTCGTAGTGTACGCAGATTCGTGATTCTTCACACCATTATCCCCAGGACTACATGTAGGTTAGGACTATAATAGAAATTTTTTGGAAATAAAAATTCATTGTTTTACATGAAAAATGCAATGTTTCTTAGGTGAGCGATGCGACCTCGATGTCGATCACTAGCAGTAGAAATATTAAGTAATGCATGCATATAAAACGGTTTTCATAACAACTATAATTATGGTACATGTACTTAAAAAGTGTTATTTATATCTACTTTTCTCTTCTTAATTTGATCTTATTGTACATATAACGTATGACTTTTTTTTTTTTTTTTTCTTAAATACCAGATACATTAGAAATTCGTTCTATAACCCGAGGATGTGGAGAGCAAACTTCATTGGATTGTGGCAGAAATTGTTGTTCTTCCGATATATACTGGCACACGTGTTTAACAGAATGCCTTTCCAACAATGAATTGTGTAACGATAAAGACAAGTCAGACTACGACACTGGTGGCTCCAGAGGCCCGTCAGACGGAAGTTCCCGTAGTTCTATTCCTCTGTTTATGATATTCACCATTTTTGTGTCTTTCATCTTGGTCTTCTAAGAAGCATGAATTCATCAGCCATTGAATAAACATGAAATGAGATCACAACTGCAGCTTACTGAAACATTTTATTATGTTTAGAAATTCGTGATATGATAAAGTTTATTATCTCGGGAGTAAAAATTCACACTGAGGAGGGGGTATACTTCCTACACGTTGATAGATATTAATGCCTGCCATATTTAACACAGAAAGGAATGTCGAGAAGCTGTGCTCTCCTACTTGGGGTTGTTTGACAGTCCTCACTAAAACATAAAATTAATGAAGATCAAAACTACAAACCTTTCGATATACAATGATTAAACTAAGTATATCTGAGCCTCCTTATATACATGTATCACCAACACTGAAATGAAAACAATCAGATTGAATATGTACAAGTTTTGTTATACCTCTTTGAAATTAACTGTCACTGATGGAAAGGACTGTAGCATGGGGAAACATTCGTCGATGTTTTCCCCCCATACATTGGTGAAATTTCAGTATATGATGCCCTCAATTAAAATTATTTTTGTCAATGATGAATTTTATGGAAGAAAAAAAATGTGTTAATGATTTTCTTTCATAGGACATTAAATAGAATATCTTCTGTATGTGTACTTTAAATGGCATGTCAATTAATATAAAGTACTCAAACCAACCTCAATGTTGAACTACCTGTTGAGGTATAGCTCAGTGGTCAGAGTTTTCGCTTTGTGGCCTGAAGGTTCGAGTCCTGTGCGTGCCATTGCGGCGTCAAACCTACGACGTTAACATAGGTAGTGATTGCTCCTTCGCTAAACGCTCGGCATTTAGGAGTGACATTCGCGGGTCTTCTGGATGAGAGCTTAAAAACGGAGGTCCCTTGTCACAACAAGCATTGTCTAAGCGTTAAATAACCCTCACTGTTACGGCCCGGAGCATAGGTGTAAACTTCACCTACCACTGGTTACGTAAGTCTCAATAGGAGTGAAAGTCTGTTGAAGGGACGCCAAACACTCAATATTGAACCAGATCTAGGCGATTTTGAACTTTGTGCACTTCCTCCTCTGGATTATAATTATATATACTTAAATGGTACATATAATGCTTATCGACATCTTCAAATGAACTAGACATATGAATTATAATCTTAATGTTTCATGGAATTCGAAGGAGGATTTTCGGAGATATTCTAATTTACCCGGGTTTGCAAACCTTATCATTGACATCACAAATCATACTACCCATGCATGGTCCTTTGCGTCTCCACACGCACAGACACTACCAGATACCGCATAACATATACAGGTTTGGGATAATGTACAATGAAAATGTACGTCCGCGATTACAACGCGGCCTTATTACATAGCGCAATAAGTGCGCACTTATCTTCAGATGTTTCATTTATTAGAAAGTATAGATTTTCTTAAATGAATTGAATTTGCAAAGTCAGAAATTGGAGCATATAGAAAAAAGAAAGAAAAGGTCAATAAAAAATATTGAAGTAATTGTTGTATGAAAGGTGAAGATAACGAAAAGTGATCAATCTCATAACTCCTATAAGCAATACAAAATAGATAGTTGGGCAAACACGGACCCCTGGACACACCAGAGGTGGGAGCAGGAGCCTGGGATAGCTTTAATACTTTTACTTCAAGAAATAAACATGGATTCGGACATAACACGTGCGAAACAGAGATGGAGAATCACTGTTGAATTAAAGTCAGAACAAGTCGCTGCACGTCGTGCCTCGTAGGGACAAGATACATCCTGTGCCATCTACCAACTGGCTATGGAAAACAGTATCATTTTTCAGCTGATGTCATTTCTTTCTGATGACACCATCGCCGTCCTTATGAAAAGTAGTTCACGGGATTTCCCTATCCCACAATGCCTGTATGCATGGAAGAGTTTGGTTCGTGTGATATACCGAGCGAATAAAGCTATGGCGTGGCAGCTTCATGACGTAACGAATGAAAATACACTACTAGGATAGGGAGCATTTTATTTGATGTTTCAGTCACGTGATTAGTTTTATTCCTATCTATTCTTTCATGTGAAATCAGTCTCAGGCTGTCAAATGAAATAAAGGGACATAATATGCCTCAAAATACAGTGCACTGACTATGAATCTGTTTACAGCCCAAGATATTTATCGGTATCTTTGGTTATCAATTACCTGGTGTTTTTCACGTAATTAGATGGAACTAGTATGTACAGTCTATACATGTAGCTTACCTAGATACATGTACCTGAGTGTACATCTGTTCAATAATTATAATGGGATTTGGAATTTTTTAAAACAGTTACCTACCGAGTTCTTCCTATTGATGATCATGTTTTGAAAGACCATTCAGCGGAGATAAAGCAATACTTAATAAATCATTGTTTTAAGATTTCATGCACACATTTTAAGCTCTTACAACGCCCCTAGCTCTGAATGTATAAACATTCAAATTTGTTGAATTCGCCGGGTATTCGAATAAAGCGATCAAGGAATGATATCATCTAATTTGATCTCCCTTTTTACATGTGTTCAAACATTCTCAACCAGAAGAAAATAGTGATCAACCGCCCAAACATACCAGCAAAACTAGGATGAAACGCCCATAAGAAAAACTTCCGTTGATGACTTAGTCACTCGTGAGCTCCAGCATGCCTGTGTAACCAGTTCCACCTGCGGATCACGACCTCATTGAATTCAAATAAACCGTTTTCACTTTAAATTCAGTAGCTGTCTGTCTAACGCGGACAGTGGACAAATAACCACAAACTCTATCTAAAATTTTGACAGCTTTCTGAAAAATCACGTGACTGTATGAAACATTTCTGTAAAGAAGTTTGATACACCAGAAGATAGGTTAATTTGTATTGGAAGTTGTATAATGCAGCAATTAAATAATTTGATGGATCGTGCATATGTCTCCTGGTATAACATTTTTTTTAAAATTGTAATTAACAGTTAATTTACTATCGAGTGATTCATCACAGGTACAGACCGAGAAGTAATCATTTACAGAGGTCAGAAAAGTTCCTCCACAACTTCGCAAGCCAGGGATTTCTGATCCGTTAAACACGAATATCAATTCTGTGAGATTCCATAGATCATACATGTACTCATGAAATGGACCATACACTGGAATTAATTCCCCGTCTCTTTAAAAACAGAATACGTTGCACTTGAAATATTCTTTTACAAATCCTTGTTGGGATGTTTTACAGACTGTCAAGCTTATTTAACAATCCGCAGCCACAGACTAAGTGATCCTGTGAAGAAGCGACTTGGCTAATGGGTTAGATAATGTAGAAAAGCAAAGTATGAGTTCTTGCCCTTGGAACATATTGTGGTAATTCCATTCGACAGTTTATATTTATTATGGATATCTGTAATTATAAGAGATGAAACAAGGAACACCAGGTTATCCCCCTTTATTGATATGAGAATAACTGCATTAAATACAAACCACCATTACCTAGTATTGAAGTTGATGTCGATCGTATACACAGAAAATCGTCTGAAAGTTGAGGGGGAAACTCAGGGTAACACTGAGTGCACCTGTTTCTCTAAATTTTAATCAACTTAAACAAGATAATACAATGTAGACAGACCATCACCCTGTCAAACCCCTTGCTGGACAGGAAATAATCGCTACTGAGCGAGTCTGATTAGTAACAGTTTTGAATGTGAAAATTATTTAAGATTGGCCATAGTTTATCTGTGACATCCATATTATATACAGTTTTAAAATTACCTTACCAAAAACCGCTCCAAGAATTTAAACACGAATGATAAGCATGTGAACACTACTGCCTGTTTCTAAATTATGGAAATGATTTTTGTAGATTGAATCACAGGCGATTCTATCGCTTGGGTTCGAATTTCCGTAAAAGTATAGAACTCTATATAGGGCAGTGGCCCTAAAATTTTCAAACTTAAGGTAAATCGTGGTATCTTGTTTAGAAAAATGTACTAAACAATGTAAGAAGCAATAATTTCTTCCACTCCCGGAGAAATAAATGACAAAATCTATTGATTTCTTGAATTTCTTCATTGGGAGAACTTAATTTTTTCCAAAAACCCTTAAAATTTGCGTCATTTTATTAATTTCACTTCATAAAAAATGATAGAAAATAGTACAAAAGACTAAATAGGAGATATATTTCAAGCCCTATAAAATCTGTAAAATCCAGGAGCTTTCGGGGGCTTCGCCCCCTGAGCCCCCACCAAGGCTTCGCCCCCAGACCCCCTGCCTCATAAGGTGGCGCCCCCGTAACCGCAATTCCTGGATCCGCCCCTGTAGGGTACCCAAGTTCACCGATGTAAAAACAATAAACCAATTGATATAAAATTCTACTCTGTATTCTAATACATTCATACATAATCAATCTACATTACTATCAAAGTTCACCCCGAAATTCCGTACACATCCCATGAAATGCAGAAATGAATTCAGAAAAAAAAATCCTATCATTTTTGGTCGACTTTTAGCTGAGCCCAGGCACTATACCACTAAACAGAATGTTGCGTGTGGATTGAATGAGAGAGCCACGGCCCCTCTGAGAAGACTGTTGCGAGGATATAGCAGCTTTACAACGATGCAATGTGAAATTCTGAAGTTGCTTCTATTTTCAAATACTTAGCATGACTGGGCAATGTTCTGGCCTCAAGGCCATAAGCCGAGAATAGAATAGAATAGAATAGAATAGACTGAAGTCAAAGTTTTGATCTCTCATATCGGAAGATTTATCTAACATTGATGTTTAAAAAAACTGCTAGTTTATGAAAGAATCAAATACAAACCTATACTGAATTTTTTTTTTGTCTATGAGAGTTATTTTAAAGGTTAGTTGGATTCGAGATTTAGACTTACGTTTATTTTCAGTTTATGGTCTTGGGGCCTGAACACTTTCTATTACTTCAATATATGCTGATAAAGAGGTATAGCGCATTTGCTGACGATACGGCCGACTCAGAAATCTAAATGGAAAACACCGGTTTCCAATAATAGACTGGCGTGTTATATTTAAATATAAGGCCAACGTTTTTGATGTTTCGTTAACCAAGATAAATAACTGCCGCAGTTTAGCATTACTGACATTTATATGAGTCGTTCTTTACTTAATAAACCATTTCCCTATTTGGAATGATGAACAGTACAATATTTTCATAGACCTGTGCATTCATATTACACAACAACCCTTTTACATATGGCATTACTTAACTCACTGTTCTGACATGACTGCAGCGCCTTTAATAGATGTCATCAGTTCATTTGCCTTTGGTTAATAATTCTTTGCCTAAATATCATATGACAGTTGGTACATGAATTTTTTTTTCTTCTTCTTTTTTTTTTTGAGAAGTCAAACTGTATAACAGTTCTTCTCCTCCCTTGACTTATTTTTACTTATTACATGCTGTGCATCTGTGTCCTTTTTCTTGTAGTATTTGTTTAGCTTTTCGTCAGCCACATTACGGTTTGAAATTCCTGTGCACACAGGAACATGTTAGTGTAAACAAGCGGAACTACAATGATCTCGAAATAAATTCCCTTTCTTTAAGTCGTAACTTGCAAATATTAGAAGTTATGATGAAAATGACTAATATTTGTTATAATATATGTATCACATTTAACCCCCCCCCCTCAAGAAAACGACCCCAAAACATGAAAAGCAAACCAAAAAAAAAAAAAAAAAAAAATAGATTGGAAAAATATTGTTGGACTTGAACTCGGGGAATGTATAGTTTAAGTGTAAGATTACCGAGCACCTAAACCACTAGGCCACCCAGGCTTGTAAGTTTAAAGGTTGAACTTTTGACAGGCTGCTAAATCTCAAGGTAAATTTTGAGAACGATTTTTTCATATTTTATCCATTTTCAACAAGAGGGCCACCTTAAACCAAATGTCCTCAAACGGACTTATATACAGTCATAAGCAGGTAAAACAACTTCAGTGTTTTATTTCTGGTTTAAGGTGGCCTTTTGCAACAGTTTGCAATTTTTTATGCCCATTACGTTACATCTACTATATACTCTATATAATCACGGTGATGTTTATGCCTGTCAAATAAATATACTATCAACATATCGATATCTTTATTAAGTAATTTGGGTAAACACAAGTATAAACTGACATTGTATAGCAGAATATTAGTAAAAAATGATATTCAAGAAAAAGGTATTTATGTAGGCGAAATTGCATACCAAGTGCGCTATACCTCTTTCAGAAATATTCCTTTGTATAACAAACCCATTTAATTCTTTTTGTTCATTTTATTACTTTTCGTATTGTCACAGTCCCGTGGAGATCCGGGTTAGAATAGGTCCTCAGGACAACTTACTTGTCGTAAGAGGCGACTAAATGGGTCGATCCTTCGGATGAGACCGCAAAGCTCGAGGTCCCGTGTCACAGCAGGTGTGGCATGCTAAAGATGCCTCCCTGCTCAAGGCCGTAAGCGCCGAACATAGGCCTAAATTTTGCAGCCCTTCACCGGTAATGGTGACGTCTCCATATGAGTGAAATATTCTCGAGAGAGACGTTAAACAATATACAATCAATCAATCAATACAATCGTATTGCCACATACCAGGGTATCCTCGTGGGGAGGTGCAGTGGTAGCGTTCGCGCTTCTCATAATGTTCGATCTCCGTTATTGGCAGTGATTGTTACTGTAAAAATAGCTGTATAGAAGATGAAATACATTTTTTAATGTAATGTGAATTTTATTCTGATTCCAGATACTTTTTATTTCAAAAGGGTCAAGAGATTAGTGATACTTTTATGTCTCTTAATAACGCCGACAAGTTTGTTTTCTTAATGAATGATGTATCTGTCCAACCATTTTTAGCAAAGACAGTATATAATATGTTTTATCGTCCGAAACAATGTAAACATTCCACGTAGTTTCTTGGTTTGTCTCTTTATCATTATATGTTTATGACGTAGTTGATCAATTTATTTATGTATATCTTTTACATGACAGTTGTATTATGATATGTACTTCAGTCATAGTGTCCCATAAGTCAATATGGCTGGATACCAATGCTTTTAATATTGGAGCATTGTTTTATATATATAAATGAATTGTATGTTGGTATTGTATTGGTATGTGACATTTTAATAAAATATTTCTGATTCTGTGGGAGGGTACGTGAGTTTTCCCCGGGTCTCCTGGCTTCCTACCACACACACACCCCACGCCAACATTCTATACAAAATCACAGTACGAAGCCCATTATAAATAATCTTTTCCATGGGTTTTCTCCGTATTTATCATCTACACATAAAATGTCTACTTGTTCGTAAATAAAATATTATTTACCGCTTTATTTATCAGGAGGAGTTAATCTTGAATGGAGTAGCTAAAATAAATCCAATGCAAGAAACGAACTATAAATTGTGTTTAGTTGCCAATCTATTTATGACTTTCGGAAGATCTCTGATTATTCTATGTACAATATTTACTTTCATAAAGTCATAATAATAATATATCCATTATTGACCGGTTGCAGTGCATAAATCTATTATTTTATAATCTATTACTGACTGATTGTGGTCACTCAGTGTTTAAGGTGGTCGTAATCGGAAGTTTGAGTCAAATCAGAGACGTAAGCATTGGTGGTAACTGCTCCATCACACCACGTGCACACCACGTGAAGTCGCAGGTCCTGTGGGTGACACCTTCAAAACTGAGGTCCCTTGGCACGCAGACGTAGGCAAATGAAGAACCTTCACTGCTACAGCCCTAAACGTCATACTTTAGTCAAAATTTGTGGCATTTCACTTGCAGCTGGTGAAAAAAGTTTTTTAAAAAAAATCGAATGGGCGAAAAGCAGCAATCAACATTCTATTAATGTTCCATTTATCTACTTTTAACTTTGTTTTTCAAGCGGCATAGTGTGGATTTTACAAATTAATCAATCGTAAATAATGCGTATACGTGTACCTTTGTCATTTGTGTGTTTTCGTTGTTACTGAATTAATTTGCACTTTGTCCTCTGTTTAAAGCAGTATACAATAATGTATGTATCAATTTTTCTCTTTCTCTCTCTAAAATCTCTCTCTCAATCTCCCTTTCCCAATCTCTCTCTCTGAATTAAGAATTCGGCCAATAATATGTACAATTTCCTTGGATATGATTATCAAGACATATATTCATTGACGGTTGTGCCAAGTCAGAGAAAACGTCAAGAAAACATTATACACACTGTCCTTTCTTGAAGAAACAAACCTATAGAGTGCAAGAAAAATATAAATAAGTCCCTGTGTAATGATTACAGTCAATCAACGATGATGCATTATAATTATGAATTATCATCAATACATCATACATAATGAGAAAACCAAGCGTAGTGGAGGTCATGTTTAGACGGCTTTGCAGACACTGGAGGAGAAGAATTAGCCCCCCTACCCTGACCCTCCGACTTGATGGGAAGGAATGTGAATGCTGATAACACCCTCCCATCTTCAGAGCGATAACTATGTAAATTTTATGTATATGTAAAATTTGTTATTATTCTGTGTTTACGGCTGATGACAGTTATGTTCAATGTCTCAGTAAAATTTATCCATCACATTCCCACTTATACACATTTAACTCTTTATTCTCTGTACTTTGAAAAAAAAAAGTATTTATTTATGAAACATGTTTTGAAGAAATCTTTGAATAAAGTTAAGACAAACTTCAGATTCAGTGCTCCTTTGATTTCTATTCATTAACGCTGCTAAATTCGTGCGGAATTCTACGACCTTGTAAGAATGAATATTTATTTGACAAGTTCCTGTAATGAAATTCAAAGGTCAAATTTCATTGAAGAAATTCTTTATTTATCTGTTATTATTAGTATTAAGGTCATGTATGAAAATGAAAAGGCTACATCACCTAATATAATAAATTTTATGTAATGATAATCCGTCACCATTGATAGATGAAATTTTCCCGGTCTGTTTTGAGGGATTGTAGTTTAGCTCATTGCTATGATGTCATTGAGAATCCGTCCTTGCGTATTTCCAGCACTTGATCTTTATATCAGTATATTTACATGTAGATCACGCTTTTGGTCAATGGACAACTAGAATAGGTTCCTGGATTCTATCATGAGTTTTGCATTTTAAGAAAGCTCGGATATTCTACTGTCCTCTCCGCCATTCTACTTGTCACACCTTCTTATTGACATTCCTCGTTCATTTTAACAGGTATCAATAAATGCATTTTACATATGATTTGGGCATATCTCCTAGATGTATAATATAATTTTCAAATTCATATTTAGTATCAGGGATGAATTTCTAAAATTCCAGTTGGGTTCTTAATTCTTTAAATAAATTCCTTTGGTATTCTTAATCCTTTCAATGAATTCCTTTACGATTTTTTGTATCTTTTCGAAAGAATTTTTACGAAATGCTGGACGGTTGTTGTTTTTTTCGCATTAAGGAAAACTTCATTCCTGTGGGATGCTTGTCATTGGATTTCTTTCTGATTTAGGGTTTAGGATTTTATGTCTGGGATAAAATGGTAGCAGTTTGTAGACACCTGTGCAGTAAGCCTCATCAAATTTCCGATGCCGCAATGTGACCTATATTTTTCGGATGAGTGACCAATTGAATATATCAACTTGCTAGAATTATGCCTGTAAAGATGCCTAGTACATGTATTAAACTTGATAGGAATTTAAATATTCCCCATTGATACAAATTTCAATTGTTATGGTCACAATAAACACTAAATAAACTCAGCAGGAATCAATCACAAATTAAAAAACAAAATTAAAGAATTTATTTACAATTATGAAACGAAAAACAGCTATACAATATCAGTACCCGATGCAACTTTAAAGCCGAGCTGAATTCCCACACGAGAATCAGTCCAAAATCCCTAGATCTTATAGAATCCTCAAAAAGTCTGAACGATTGCTTTTGAAATACCACAAAATTTACAGTGTATATATAATGAAAGGAAGTTTCCAGGGCTATTTTTTTTTTTTTTTTTTTTTTTTTTTTTTTTTATCTTTTTTCTTTTTGGCGACTTAAATGAATAGGATTACGTTATATTTATATTAAAGTGACAAACTAGAACATCTCGAATCTTGTTTGGATTACAGGTATCAATCAAGTAAAAATGTGTTACAAAACACAATGTTCTAATTAACAATTATTGTTTAAACTGCATGCAACAGTTGGAAAACTAAAACACGGAAAGTTTATTAAAATAGTTGTTATTTAAGAAATGAATTTGTTTTGAAAAATACATAATAGTATAACATGCGATTCTTCGCGCTGTCATACTTCGTTAGGCATGCTGGCGTGAAGCGCTTCATTCATACCATTATAAATTTTCAAAAACAAAAAATATTTCAAATATGTACACTTTAGTTTCATTTCTGTCGGAATTAATAGACGTAATCTTTTTATCTGTATTCATATGCGCAATAATTACAACTGCAACGCATTAATGAGAAAATGGCGGTCATTACAATTTGTAGTAGAATAGAAATAAAGTTCCTGTTTTCGTGAATGATGCAATGTTTGGGGCTGGTATATATTTTAGAATTAATAATATATAAATTAAAGATACATTGGAATGCCAATTTGTGAAAAAGGAATCATGAAGCATATTTATGAGAGACTTATGCAATTTAAATTACTTCTGTTTGACACACACTCATCCACTCAAACACAAGAGTGCAACTAAATCCCATTGTAATAGGGGATTCAAAATAGATAACTGGTACAAAATATGGTACATACTATTCGAAAAGGATCATGAATTTGACATATTGATGTCTTGGAAAAGGAAATTCTGACATCGGGGCTCTAAGCATTTTCAAACACATTGTCATTTGATAAAAGTGTTCTACATCTTTAAAAATAGAGATTAATAGAATACATGTATGTCTTTACATACATAGGTGAGAAAGTTTCCATTATTCCTAGCCGAGACACACCATGTATGCGCAAAAAAATTCATAAGCAAATACTCGTGTAGAAAATGTGGACCTTACCGTCAACAAGCGCAGTGAAACACGTCGCCATTTCGAGATTTTCACCGACGAAAGCTCGGTAACAGTAATGAATAAGGTACACTCATTTTGTATCTATTTTGTGACTTTCTTTATTAAAAGGAACAGTTCTCTAATGTGTAACGTGCAATTACTAAATAATTCAATAACTTGAAGCATGAAGCCGTTTCACTTTGCAACCGGATATAAGAAATTTTATTTCGTATTCCGATCCCGATCCGAAAGTTGTTGACTGGGAATGGCGTGTTAATTCAATATACATGTAACATCAAGCATTTGTTTTATATCACATTGAAAAAAAAACCAAATATACATTGTATACACATACACAATGTTGCAGAGTTATTTCTTGTAAATTTTCTATATATCAATACAATGTATATCATAATTCAAATTGAATTATCTCCCTTAGACAATGGTAATCTATAGGTATTTTCCTCTTATTATTTCTGTACAAAATTTGAAAACTGTACAATGAAAACTGTTTGAGTTATCGTGTCACAAAGAAAGTGTTTGTAATAACAAAGACAATGACACACATACAGACAGACAGACAGACAAAGTGACATGACCCCAAAATCTATAGGTGTTATTTCTGTACAAAATTTGAAAACTGTACGATAAAAACTGTTTGAGTTATCGTGTCACAAAGAAAGTGTTGACGGACAGACGGACAATGTGATTACTATAGGGCTTCCCGCATTTCATGTGGGGCCCTAATAATAGAATATTGTATTTCCTAACTTTGAATTGAATTATAAAATTATTTCTCATTGAACTCGTAACATCTTGAGTGCGTCAGTATAACGCCGTGCTTCCACTTCCTAACGACGTGCAGAGCACAATTCAAAAGTAATGAGATTAAGATTGTTTCATTAGTCCCCTACCGACGAAGTCGACGGGGAATTTAGGTTTGCGCTCCGTTCGTCTGGCTGTCTCTCCGTCAGTCCTGCAAATCAGTTTTCCAGACTTTTTTTTATGTGCTTGCAGATATTCATTTGATGTTTGGTACATCGCTTTGCCATAACAAGTTACAGATCAAGTTCAAATTTCCTCTCGGCCCATTGATTTTTCACTAAGTTATGGTCCTTGGACTTAAAGCTGTATGACCCGATGTTCATGCATTATTTTTGTACATAATTACTTTAAAGCAGATTAATTACTTTACAAAGTTATCAACTTTCCCTTAATGACATGCTTGAAAACATCTGCATGTAAAAGAAAACAGTGAGAATATTATTTAGAAAGTAAATATAGTGTGGTACATATATAAATCATCCGGAAAACCTCGTGCCTTTCACACAAAGCACGGTGTATTCGGTAAAAGGCCCGAGGTGTTCCAGATAACGCATAAATTATACAGTGGACGTCTATAAATAGCCCCACGCGCGTCAGGGGAATCCCATCATGATAGTAAGTAAGTAAGTAAATTTTATTTAAAGTCGGCACTGTATACAATAGTACAATTTGTAACAAATAACATGAGCTCTACAGAGCTCTTAAACCGACTATCACAGACAAAATAAAATATCACAAGGTAAGCATGCACAAAATAACAACACATATAAACATATTTACACGCATACTGTATAGCCAGACAGTTTCAGAAGTTACGGATTAAATACAAATCAAACAAAAGTTTTTCACTCTAAAATTTAAGCATTAATATAGCAGTTTACAGTAGATGAGTTACAAGGTATACAAACAAAAAAGGTTTAAGAAGATGAAATAAAAATGAATCTTTTAAAAGACAGAACAACACATAAAAATTAAACAAAAAGCAAAAAATTGGTAGTAATGCAGATGAAAGGCTGCAAAATTTGCATAAAAGGAAACAGCAAACTAAAACAGTATATAATATATTGAAAAAGAGGTTTTCATTCCGTCATGCACCTCCACACCGTGTACTCGACAGGAGCTGCATCTGCAGTCCCCACCCCTCCATGTGTCTATAAAAGTTCTAAATTGATTGAAGGAGATTTCCCTTATATGGTTGGGTAAAGAGTTCCACAGTGTGGCGGCTGCATAGCTGAAAGACCTTTTACCGTACCTAGATGTTCTTGGTCTTGGAAGTTCCAATGTCTTTTGGTATCTGAAATTATACCTCGCGTTTCTTAGCTGGATCAAGTCTTGTAGGAACAATGGACTTTGTTTATTTATAATTTTAAAACTTCAAGGGCCATGGCTCTCATACGCCTGGTTTTCAGTGAGGGGAGATTTGATTGATCTAATAGTTGATTATATGTACTAGTATTGTCTTCATAAATAAATCTTAGGATTCGTTCTTGAATTTCTTTGTTTTTAATTTTTTTTTTTTTTTTTTTTTTTTTTTTTTACAATTTTGTTCACTACAAAAGTGCCATACCAGAGGACAATAACTAAAGTTTGACATGATAAAGGAATGGTAGATATTGAGTTTGCCCAACCTACAACGATGTACATTATACGCTTTATTACATTTAATTGACGTGCTACTTTCTTACAAATATTTGAAATATGGGAATTAAAATTCATATTCAAATCAATAGTGACACCAAGCAGCTTCACTTCTTCCACGTAGGAAATAGTTGTACCATTTAAGTTAAAAGTTGTGTTTTTATCATGATGTATTAACTCAGACGCAACTGTCTAGTTTTAAGGCTGAAAGAGCATAAAACAACGAATTACTAAGAGGTATTTGATATTTTTATTTCTATTAAACTTATGGCACGATACTGTTGTAACAAAATACACAGCTTTACACAGATAAGACCATCGATGATCTGAAAGTTTGAACTGGTCACGTGACTGTCACTTGAAATGGCAGAGTGACGCGGTTGTTTGTAAACATCGATTTAGAATTAAATAATTTTGGTTAAAACAGGAGAAATAATGTACATGTATGACGTGTCATACAGCCTCATAACTACATACGTGCGATGATTTAATAGCGTTTTTACGAGATGGAAAAAAAAATGTTGTAATTCGGACCATACAGCTTTAAAAAAAATAACTTCAATTATCAGTTTCTGGACTTTTTCTTTCATGTACTTGCAGATAATGATTGATATTCAGTACATCATGATAATTGCTTTGCCATAACAAGTTACATATCAATTTTGAAGTTTTCGTGGTCTAGTCTTTGAACCTTAATAGTAGTTGATTTCCAACCATTAATATTCCTATCTTGGTTTCCCAATCTTCCCTTTTACCGTAACCTTGATCTCATAATGAACTTCGAATATTGTTGCGGTCCAATAATTTGTTTCTGTTTTTGTTTGGTAAAGTATCACCAATATGTGTAGTAGGAAGTAGGTCTACATTTTGCTTTTTTTTTTTTTTTTTTGGTAAAGTATCTTAAACAGGAAGTGGGGCTACATTTTGTTTTGTTTGGTAAAGTATTTACTTGTACGGATAGCGCCATTAAACCTAGCTTGTTTCTCTCTCCAGTTTGTTAAAGCAATCTATAAATCGCAGTTTGGCTAGACAGATCAAACGCGTCTATAATGTTCTCCTAATCACGATCAAATGAATGCTAATTTCAGCAGTTCTGGGTGATGCATTCTGTAAAATTGGTTTCTTTGAATAGGTTTTTATCCAGTGTTTCCGTGTGTAAGGATATCTCGTATGTCGGTATACCATAGTTGTTCAAATTCAACATATAAAAAAGAGGAATAAAAAGAACTTGAAACAGAAACCTAGGATGCGGTAACGAGAGCGACGATTGAGGGATATATTACTAGTAATTCAAAAATGTTTCCTTCATGTGATGTCAATCTCGGGGTGTTCCTGTCAGTCTATTTCACGTTTATTTCACTTGGGGCAAGACTTCGGTTTATATGAAGTCTCGTGATGGACATCATTAAATTATAAATCCTTCAAACATTATATACTGGCAAGCACATAGGCATAAGGAAAGTCGGTAATAATTCTATCAACTGTCTAACCAACGATTGAATCCGATGACTGCAATTGATTAAATAAATTAGGAGTTCATTTCATTGCATTCCAGAAATTATAAAATTGACAGAAAACACTGGGGAGTACGTAAAGGAGTTTTCAGATGAAAAAACAACCTGCATTATTCCCAACAGGCAAACTTGCATGTTTTGCTGGAAACGGTAGCATAATTACAATACTCAGTGTTGTGTAAGTGCACATTGAATGGATTATAATTGCGTTTAGAATGTTACACATTGACAATTTATGATTCCCCTGAGGGACCCCGCCCCCTTGACAAGCTAATCAACAAACAGCATTGTATTGTTCAGTGGTCGTTTATTTTAGATGTCTCTCTTCATTTACCTGATAGTTTACAGAAATGACAGTCATGTTTCGGCGATCGGTTTTGGGACTTTACAAAAACCACTTATTTCTATGTATCTGTGGACTTTTTATATCAGGTAAGATTTTATTCTTCTAGAATGTGGTGCAGGTAAATCCAGTCGTCTGCATGAACTCGCACGTGCAATTTCATACACGTGGATGTCAGCTTTAGCGCTTAAAAGTCCACTTTTCTTATACATAGTACTGCATCATATATAACTTAGAAATAAATAGTTGTACATGTACATACGTATCTCTATGAAATTTTACCGTTTTTTGTTTCTTTTGGGGGATGTGAATTAAATTTGATGGAATTGATTTTTTTCCCAATGAAAGACAGCCATCATGTTTATTGTTATGATGTCGCTTAATCGACCAATCACGTCATGGTCTTCCGCTGCCTGAAAAAATTACAATACTTTCTATTAATTGCGAATAATGATTCTTGTAATCTCGGCCTTCAGTTGGACTTAATTTTATGTGGAAAGGGGGTCATTTCATTTCATTTATTCCCTCAAACCATTCACAATGGTACATGAGGTACATAAACAATATTCAAAAGGGTATAAATATATAAAAGCATGCATATTTATGTTCATTAGTACACAATCAAAAACAAGTGGGGCATACTGCATACTAAGACATAGGGTCTCTATTTCCGTATGAAGTGGAATTACATTAATCTTTCCAGCTAATTACAATAATGGTCTTTTTTAAAAGAAAAGACCAGTCATGCATAAATGTATATAATAAGAGCTATCACTTCAAATGATTTGAACATTTTCATTTAAAAGATGTTAATTTTGTCAAGGAGAGTGTGGAATTTATATTATTCTTTTCTTAAAACGATCTCACAAGATTGAGCTTTTCCTGATTTAAGTTAAATGATTAAAAACGTTGTTTTCCTTGTTCTTTTTTTGAAATTATAAACGCATAAAATATCTTTTTTTTAAATATTGTATTTTATTTAAAAAGTTCCCGTACAAGACACGTCAAAAGAGTAAACAAAAGTGGTACTTCCAGATAAGGCCCTGGAGTTACTAGGATATCGAACACAAGGAATGGAATTGACTTTTTGCAGTTAAAAAGCAAAATCTAATTCCTATTGAAACTAGTATTATTTTGATGTGTTATTCAAAGCTGTGTGGTATATAGATGAAATACATGAATATGCAACAGAACAGCTTTTGCTTTCATATCAACTATGAATACTATAAAGACTAAATCACTCCAAAATTTTCTAACTACATGTACATGCATAATAACTCCATACTTAAGACCTGCTTTTCCATTCGCACTTTCCCCTCGACCAACCGCAAATAATTATCAAAGTACGTCGGATATGGCTTACTGTTCCAACGCTTGACGTACCAGTCACGTGTCAATTGAAATGCAAACACTCGAGAAGCCTTCCTCCACCTGCAATTCGTGCCGTGGGACGATGTAACATTTAAAACTTGACAAATGACTACGGACATTGAACTGATTTATATGTGACATTTTCAAAATTTACAAGAGAATCGGACGTTTTGTCCTTTTGCCTGGTTAAAGCCATCTGATTTGACAATGTTTACCGATGTAAGGACATGCTGCTAAGTGTACACGTGGTTTTATTGCCTGTACTACACGTGTACCTTAGATCTGTCAGTCATTGGTCCGATATATTTTTAAGTTATCAAATCATGTGACATGTACCTCGACTACGCTCAATTCAAAGTATCGACTGATCGATTGATGATACAAAGTATCGACTGATCGATTGATGATACAGAGTATCGACTAATCGATTGATGATACAGAGTATCGACTGTTCGATTGATTAAGGAAATTTCTGCTGATCGATTAATTGTAGTTCGTATTCATAAAAGTGGGTAAACTTGACGTTTTCTCACCATTTACAATGTAAGCACGCGAGAAAGAGTCATCGACAGAACCACTTTTCGTTTTGATATGGATTTTATTAGTAGCTATTTTAAAATTATTTTAACTGGTATCTGTTATGAAAATCGTAATTTTAAACACAGTTAACCACATTTGCTACATACATTTTACAGAAATGATGAAAACTAAATTTGAATTCTTATAAGTAAAATGAATACAGTTTACCGTATGTAGTGTAATTCATTTCCATAATTTCTCAGTTAAGTCCAAAAACAGGAGGAGGGGGATTTGTATGGAGTTATATAGTGAGGGGTAATATATTTCAACTTTCATGGAAAATTTACAACTCCCTTACTTGTTTAGGAATTTTATTTTTGTATATATATATATATATATATATATATATATAATATATATATATATATATATATATATATATATATATATATATATATATATATATACCAAGTGTCCTTGACCCTTATTTTATTGGATTTCCAGATTTCCATAACGAAGTATATGGAGTAAGTACCCCATTGCGAAGACAAATACCTATATCGATCCTTTTATTAAACAGCCGACACATCAATGCTATATTGAATTATTACGAAATTCCCGAGGGTTAACTGCATAAGCTCGTCCTTCAAAGATTATGATATTACAGAATTACAAAAAATTCACATTTGGTCATATTCTCAAAGATATATCCGTTACAACAATGACCTAGAACTTTCATTTCATTAAGTAACAACGTGTTTGTTTCTCTCGGGGTATCAAAACAATTCTTTGTTAGGGTTAACCAGTACCTGACCAGGTCCGTATAATCACAATAAAAACTTATCCAAAGTCAATAATCGTATCGTCCAGTCAACATACACTATAGTACATGTCACACTGTCATACGGAAAATCGTCCAGTCAACATACACTGTATTACATGGATAACACGTCACACGGACAATCGTCCAGTCAACATACACTGTATTACATGGATAACACGTCACACGGACAATCGTCCAGTCAACATACACTGTATTGCATGAATAACACGTCACACGGATACTCGTCCAGTGGACATATCAACTCATCACACTGTCACGTGGTTGATGCTGTAGACTGTTCAGAATCCAGACTTGAATAACACAGATCATGTAGACTTCCACTTATGATTGGTTGTTGGTTTTTTTTTTTTTAACAAAAATCAGTACTCGTCTATCAAAATATTTTTCATTGCACATTATATTATAGTAAAACACGATTATAGCGAACACGGTTATAATGCATTCACGCTTACAGCGAAATGATTTTCATTCCCTGTAGTTTAAACATGTTATGAACTTATTGGATATAACGAATTATGCTTATAACGAATCAAATGAAGTGTGTTTTACTGTAATTGTTTGGCAAGAGGGAAGGGAGAAGCCACATCTCTCTCTCTCTCTCTCTCTCTCTCTCTCTCTCTCTCTCTCTCTCTCTCTCTCTCTCTCTCTCTCTCTCTCTCTCTCGCTCCCCCCTCTCTCTTGACTTTATTATACTGTATATAAGCAAACAGTTAGTTTAAGCGTTAAACGTAAATTTATTTACTTTATCATATCGTGAGATCGGTTTGTAACTGTTTTATCGATGTATGGTCATTCGTAATTCGTTGAAAATAAACCAATTTTAGATACTGGGCTCAATAATCCGTGTGTTAAAGGGAAAGGCAACCCTAAGCACATTGTTGTTTTTATGAATGAAATATTAATTACTGATATCAACATAACAAAAACTAAATCGGTATTAATCAATCATATATTTCAAATTACCCGCCGCTAAGAGAGCGGCCATTGAAGTTTAATTTACGACGTCTCACCATCGGTTCCGGTTTATTTCATCAGCAGCACTGTAAACATGACAAGTCACGAACAATTAAGTTTGGAGCCGTATAGATTTGAGCCTGTTCTTTCGCAAGAAGGAATTAAGAAAAGAAGACGTTCATTCGAGTTGCAGACCAGACAGACGGTACACGTTTCTTCATACAAATGTCTCGAACCTCAACTTGTCATTACGCAAATGATGGATCCACAGTTTACATAGTATTTTCTTTTCAGATGACTTGGTTGGGTCAGGGATTTCGAAAAAAAAACAAAAAAACCCACCTTTTTAACATTTCCCCTTCGCATTAGTGTAATTACCTGCTTGACAGGAAGGCATCAACCTATCTATTCGTAAGATCTACCACATGCATATCTTTGATGATCTTAGAATCTCATCAAAACCGGAACAGACGGTGTGACGTCAAAAGTGTTGATTTTTGTGGTCTTGAATACAAAATACCTCCACATGATGGCAGCCTCTATAGATAGCGGGAATTTCAATTTTTAACGTTTTCCATTCAGTACTGAAGCTTATCTAGGCCGTATATCAACAGAATAGTATGAGAAATCTTTATCATATAATTAATCCTATTATTTATCATGTAAAAAGTTTTTGGGTGGCCTTTCCCTTTAAGTCAAATTCCTGAACGTCTGCTAACCCCATATTTCATTTCTTATCGCGAGATTTCAAAGAGGATAGGATATGACTTGTACCAATAAAATGTTATAGGTTTTTTCCCGTATTTATTGTGTAGTCAATAAAATCAATCATACCATAAACTGTATTATACAAAATTATTACAATTACAATTATGTAAAATATGTTTCATTTATTACAGTTATAGGAAAAGAAAAACAAACTTTTTTAAATACTTCTCATTACCAGCACATTAGAGTTATCGCGCTTTGATGACTCTTGTGCGTCATTGGTAAGAAAATGCACAAGTCTCGCGAGCAAGTGAGAGATTACTGGGACATAAACGAAACGTTCATAGCAACAACCCCTCCCCTTTTTTTTAAGTTAAAGTACATGGTGAACTTTTAAATAAAATAGCCATTGGTCAAACTGTATTTTAAAAATATACTAACACTAGTTTATCAAGGATGTTACATGTTTTTTTTAAACTCCACTACACCTATTATAAAAATTCCAAACAACGATGTTCTCTGTCCTAAGTCAATCAATATTTTGTAATTTTCAAAATAGCTTAGATGCAGTTTAGAAACGCATTTGTTGTGTTAATTAGTGTTATGAACGTCTTAAAAAATGCAGTTTGGCAAGTATATAACTTATACTAAAATATTTGAAAATGAGAGAGAGAGAGAGAGAGAGGGGGGGGGGCATTAACGATTACAAAGTTCATGCCATATGAACCTGTCCAAATTGTATAAAATAGAATGTCTTCATAATCTGACAGAATAATCTTAATAACATATGAATCCCATTAATTACAAGAAAAGTTATTGTGTCGGATGTGTATGAATTGGTTTTTCCCTTCACAGTTCTTCTTGCAACTGATGCTTTATATCGGTCAAATTTGGCAGATTTAGTACCTGCACTCCTTCACATAGTTTAATAAGTTCGTCTGTTTTCTTGTAAGAATAATCAATTCCTTTTGCCTTTAGAATTTTAATCAGTGTCGTGGTTTGCAGTCGGTTATAATATGTATTCGATACCATAATTTATATTACGTATGCCTAAGTAATGTTTACGTATGTTGTCCCGGTAGCACAACTTTACGCGCCTTTAATTTGAAGAGTTCCACTAATGGAAATGATAAGTATTCTTGAACGATACATGTATGTTAATTCATTGATCATAAATTACATATAAAACACTTTTCTTTTCTTTGAAATAGAATGTACATGTGCGTGTTTTATGATAAGGCAGCAATAGTTACTCTGAAACAGCGCCTAAGAACCATGGAGACTTGCACTATATCATGGCGTGGTTCCGGAAAATAGAACTCCCGTTACTGCTCTGTGAAGAAAACAGGACCATGACCGAATAGTGACCACTTTATTCATAGAAATAATGTTCTTGCTATAAAGTATGATCAGTGGCGGATTTAGAGGGGCGCAGATTTTCAAATTTAAGGTAAATCGCGGTATCTTGTTTCGGAAAATGTACTAAACGATAAAAGAAGCAATAATTTCTTCCACTCCCGGAGAAGTAAATGACAAAATCCTTTGATTTCTTGAATTACTTAATTGGGAGAACTTCATTTTTTCAACAAAAAAACCCTTAGAATTTGGGTCATTTTATTAATTTCACCTTATTAAAATGATAGAAAATAGTACAAATGACTTAATAGAAGAAATATTTCAAGCCCCATAAAATCTGTAAAATCCAGGAGCTTCCGGGGGCTTCGCCCCCTGGACCCCCACCAGGCCTTCGCCCTGGACCCACTGCCTCATAAAGTGGCGCCCTCCGTAACCACAATTCCTGGATCCGCCCCTGATGTTTGCGTGTGGTATTGAAAACCATTGCCTTTAGATTCGTGTGAAATCTAAAAAGAACTCTTACAACTTACAATTTACATGTTCTGTACTTACAAATGACATTAAATCTTGTTATTAAAGAGTGTTCAAAGAGTAAAGATAACTCTTTTAGACATTTTGCAGTTAAAAACATCAATGAATGTTTTAAAAAAGATAGCTTCATGCTTTCATTTCATCTTTTTTCTAAGTATTTCTGTACAAGTGATGAATATCATTGCAAAATATGAACTGACTGGGTTCGACAATAACCATTTCCAGCCCTGGAAATCAAACATACTTTGATTTCTATAAAATTCAGTCACAGTGAAATTTGGTCACTTTCATTTTTTTTTAAATAGTTAGAAACTAAAATTAGAATTCTAAATCTTGAAACATGACGTCACAAAGTTGGTGATTTGGGGAATGTTTCGTTGAAAAATGTAAGGGCCTGCGTGGCCGAGTAGCTAGAGCATCGCGCTCAAAATCTCACAGCCTCTCAGTGCGCGGGTTCGAATCCCGCTCGCGCCGGTAAGTGAGAAAGTTTCCCAGTTTACATTCGGAGGGTCGGTGGTTTCTTCCCGGGTACATTGTATCTGGGTTCTCTCTTCTACCAACAAAAACTGGGCGCCACAGATAACTGAAAAAGTGTTGATTGTGGCGGACAACATTAAAACTAAAAAGAGAAATGTCGACAATTCAGTCGGTCTTTCGAATAGAAACCATGGACTGCATGATTAGTTCTAAACTACATGTAGATTTGTGTCAGCATGCTTCAGTCTGATTATGATTGATGCATGTGACCCATGCTTACTGAAGATGCTGAAAAATAGCGAGTTTTTATAACTTCATAGAAAATGAGGGAAATGCTTATGTTTGCAGTGCCATACCTCATAAATTTGTATTTCACTTATATGATAATCTTTTTTCTATATATCACCTATCTAACAACATATTTATGCAAATAATTTTGTTATTTATGTAGTTATAAACCACAGTCACAATTAATGTCAAATTACACTATTCATGAACATTTGAATTCTCCAGTAAAATAACAGTTTAAAAAAAAAAAAAAAAGATATTCCCTTTCAATTTATCAAAGTTAATCATATGAATGAAATTTTACCATGAAAGGCTCGTGAAAGTTAAATGAGAGAGTGTCGAAAACGTCTTTGTAATTAATTAGGTTTTACCTTAAAACATATTGCGAAGAACAGCAAGTTATTATCCCTTTTAAATCCTATTTAAATCCTTTGTGAATTACAACCTTTTCAAATAGTAAAAAAAGGATTATCTAAACAGGTGAAGTCTTGTGTGGCCAAATTCTACACATTTATAACTTAATGTTATTTGTTTTCGTTCGTGGTAAAATTAATGATATCCAACAAAGCGTTATATCTGCTTTATAGGGCCTGTTATTTTGTCTAGGTTAATTACTGGTTTTGTTCTCATTAAAATGTTTTCTAACATAGTCTTCACCTCTGGTTTATAGTTTCTGTGACTTGGACTAGATTAATTACAGCTTTCATTCTATTTTGATACAATTCAAAAGGGGAAAAAAGGTATTGATTGTGATTAGTGTTGTATCATTTTGTATGAATCATTATTATTAATTTTAAAAAACTAGAATAACTCACTCTAAATAAAACGTTTTAGACTATATACACTATCGGTGATATTTATCGTATTATATTTTCATCTGTTTTGAATAAGATTTTCATTTTGAGTTTAAGTAAAGCATTGCTATTGCATTTCATATTATCCAGAACACCAGAATTATAACATTTCGAAGTAATATGCCAAATATACGAAAACATATAAATCGTTTTATAAAAGTGTAGCAGTCTAGTTTTATGCGGTAGTTGGTTGTAGAACTGGCACAGGTGTCCTATGAAATTCTCTATATTTTCTTGGAACTCTTTAGTTTATCTATGTTTTCTAAGAACCCATTAGTTTATCTTGATTTAAAATACACAGGCAACTGAAAGGTTCAAAATTATTTAAATGAATCAAAAAAAAATTGACTGCATATGAAATTAGATTTACATGAAAGAAAAAAAGCATATAATGTTAAGATTTGTATAATTCTTACACAAATATGATCCAGAAATTTACAGTTTACATAAACACATCCTACCGTAACAGGAGGAAGACACGCAAATCTAATTCAAAACATTCAAACAAAAAGGTACGTAGTAAGAACATGGACTAACGCGGAGATCTACACAGTAAATTGACTGCGACAGTATACTCAATCTTTTTGTCATCATTACACTGTTCGTTATCTTCGCCTTTCTTGAAACCCAGTTGGTATATGCTACAAATACTGGTAGATAAACTCGTAAGTCTTCATCCAGATCCACCGTTGATGAACTATCATTTCAAACCAAGATAGTACTAGAGATTGAGTAAGAGTACCTCAAAAATCGCCATTGTCATCGCTGGAAAAAATACATGCCTTTTTATACGAGTACAACTTTATCAATGGGAGTATCTATCAAGTGAAAGGACAGCTTTCTACAAACGTGAGTCTGCGGACAGTCACACTAACTTTGGGGTATTTTACCGACAGTTAAAATTTTCAGGTTACTTTGGATTTTTTTTATAATTGCAAGATGCTAGAACGATAATTATGGTTTTTAATTTGGACTGTTTGAATAATGGTGTACATTCAGTGACTTAGGATGAGGGCGACATATTATTGTTTGCCCTTGGAGTAACCTTTATCTATAATGCTAAAGACTCGGGAAGTGCTTGAATTCAGATAATCTTTAAATATACTGTCTTGGGTATTAGTTTGTACCCAACAGATATTAACCTTTTTTTGACATGGGCCATGTCACTCCTTCTGGAGGACAGGTCACGGACCAAACTCCTTTAATCCGCTCTGTCCTGAGTGCTCTCCCTGTCACTCACCCTCTACCTTTCCCTAGTGGATTCTGGTGTATAATCGTTGGTTCCTGATTTCCAGTAAGTCTGACCTACTCAGGGATTTTCTTTATTTCTATTTATCTCCCATAACGTAATGTTATCTGGCCAGTGAAATTGTTTGCCATTTGTTTTATGAATCTATTGACGTAAGGTCAAGTTTCACCACCATCATGGTTTAACTGTATAGAACCACCGATAAGACATTTGACTAAAAAATATATTATCTTCGTTATCTGCAAAATTTTTCTTCGCAATTCCAAACACTTTGCCTAACTTCCCCTTGAAAACAAGTGTTTCTTCGTTTGTGTTAACTATGACAAGTGTTTCTTCGTTTGTGTTAACTATGATTCGTTTGTGTTAACTATGCTTCGTTTGTGTTAACTATGCTTCTCAAACACTTGAAAAGTATTACTTCTTCTATTGGTGCACGTGTTGTTCGCAACAGATCACCAATGTACAGTGTATTTCTATTTAATCGCTAAGGTTTGGTAACCGGTACCGTTTTATGTGCGTTGCATTATAGTATTATGAATATTCTAACAGGTTGCCGTGGTAAACGGTCCTACAGTTGCTATGAATGCAATTACCTAATTAACTCAGAGGGTGACTACAACTGCGTGACCAGTCCGTGGAACGTGACCAGCGGAGTGGGCATAAGGGAGTGCGTTGGAAATGGGAAAACGTGTGTAACAAAAACCGTTTATACTAAAGGTAGGGTACCTATAATTAACTTTATTTATCTGTATGTTTTGTGTGCGTTGTAGTATATGAGATACAATTCGCAACTTGTTGGAGATTTGGCACATTGGACATTGCACAAGAAAAGCAAAATACTAGGAATTTCGTTGCATTGTTCATTTTTGTCAATTTTAATATATTAATATTTCCAATGCATGCTTTTGCCTTTTGATATCTTTGCAAATTGTAAAAGGCATTTCCTGATGAACGCACCGCAGTTGTAAACAATACACGTACGAATCTCGCTAAATATAGTACACTGTACGTTTATTTTAACGGTAAGGAATTCCAGCAGAATTGAAAGTAGAATGTGAATATAAGACATGAATTTCATCTTTAGAATTAACTGCGACGCTTTGCGTTGACTTGCTTTTCATTAAGCACTAGTAAGTGGATAACACATTATATTTACATTTGTCAATGCACTTCCTTATATAACAGTACTAATGAAATTGAAATTCAATTTCGTGTAACATGAAGTTGGTCACGTGATCAGTCTTTTTTGCGTACGGTTACAATCACCGCTTCAAAAGTCAGTTCCTGTACTTTCACCTGGCTTCTTGCTTATGCAATGCAGTGGGGATTTAGACACACACACACCGCCACAAATTTAAATAATAGAAATAGTGTGAGTAATATTTCAGATTGGCACCTAAAAATGGATGAGTATTTTGGCTAATACTTAACTTTCACACACACCCTTTCGTAAAGCCTGGATCCGCCACTGCAATGACATCATAACAGAAACAAACGCAGCAGGATATTTATACAGAGTTTATTTTGTAAACAAACAAGAATTTCGTCAATTTATAAAACAGAAACTCGGCATGATCATAAGCGAGGCTGGTTTCGAGGCTCAAGAAATTATGTTCATGCCAGGGTGCGCGTCGCATTAAAATCCTACAACAGAAATCTCTCAAGTGAACAAAAACTCCGTCAGTTCGTTTTTATTTTCTCTTACACAAACTGAAGGTAAATAAAAGAAGCAACCTACCTACACTTTGTCGAAATCTGTCCTACTGTCTCGAATCGTCTCCCTTATGGCTACAACCGCGAGTCCTAACGATGTTGTTTCTTTCCAAAAATCTGACTAAGAGCTTAACGTTA
Organism: Ostrea edulis; assembly: GCF_947568905.1. Taxonomy (NCBI): domain Eukaryota; kingdom Metazoa; phylum Mollusca; class Bivalvia; order Ostreida; family Ostreidae; genus Ostrea; species Ostrea edulis. Next base: position 90,463,577 of record NC_079169.1, read on the forward strand.
ACTTGACCCATTAAATCCTCCATCAATTCTCTCAGATCCTTTGAATTTCTGTCGAAATCTGTGTTCAACAATTGCGTTTTCAACTTTGTAAGCTAGACCAACGCCAGTCTCTCCATCACTGGTCGCGACCAAATCACATCACGGATGTAGTTTACTCCTCTCTTGTCTTCAGTTAACTTTACGCTCTAAATTACCTTTATTTTACACCTGTTTCATCTTTTTAAAAAAAATCTTTTTAATTAAATATCTATATCTTATATTCTCTTTGATATTGTTCCTGATTTTTTATTCGATAAAACTCTAACGAACTACACATGTATATTTTGTGTTCTACGATCGTTATTTCGGTCATCTGCTACATAATCATGGAAGCTCGGTAAGAACACAAATCAAAATAGAAAATATAAATATAAGAAATAAAATATCATTTTTGAATGTTATTGGGATATGACATGAAATTAGTACGTGATCAAATATACTATAACGCCCTTCTGGCGTTATAGGATTTGATCATGTGACCAACTTCATGTCATATCCCAATAACATTCAAAACTTAAATGAATGAACAGCATGCACATTACAGAAATTATATCACACATGTTGGTTATTTTCATGTTTAGATACATGAAACAAGACCTACATTATTTGACTTCAATTTGTTTTTAAGTTCTATATCTTACTGGTTGTAGTCCGATATTTAGCAAACGTTTGTTGTTAGATATCAACACAGGTCAGGACCAGTGAAAAATTATCAAAATTTAATGTCCATGGTGACATTTTAGAATTTATGTCATAATGCACTCGATCAATGGCTAATACAATACAATGTATATTACATTTGAGCATTTTATTACAAAAATGTGGTGATTTTAAGCAAATTCTTGTATTTCATGATGTTTGGAGCAGTAGATCTCAGATACACCAGTGCAAAATTCCCCAAAATGTACCACCCTGGTGAACTATCATACATGATTATCTTCTATGCAGAAAATAATTTGTCGGAACTTCACTTTCATTTTGGCCATTTCACAGGGCCGATTTTGATCATTCGTGGGCCTACTCCTCTATGTAGATTTCACTCTCAGATATTTGAATTTCTGTAAAAACTGTAAGAAAAACTGACCGAATTCTCAATTTCCATAACAGACAGAACCCGGATATACCAGATGTACAGGAAGTGTACCGTTCCGGATACTTTCGATTGTGGTATAGCCTGCTGTGTGGAGGACAGCGCCCATGATTACACGTGCCAAAGTTACTGTCGAAATAACTTGTGCAATGACTCTGATGAAAGCGCCCGATTGATCCTGAGCCAAGCACATCAGAAACCTCCCGGAAGTAGGGCCGCAAACATCATACACAAGTTCATTCGAATGACAGTTTGTATGGAATTTATTTTTACCTATCTTTTGAAATCTTATTTATAGCAATAACTTATTGATCCATAAACTCATGTATTCAAACTAAAAGTATTATGTTTTAAGCAAGTATCCAATGCCATTGTATCCATATATGACTGTTTCGTTGTTTTGTATTCAAGTATGTGATTTTGCAATAATTATTTTGAAGTATGTAACATTGAATAAATCATATTTAATAAAGCACAAATTTGATTTCTTTTTTTTAGATGTAAAGAGAAATTATCGTTTTGCACCATGCATGCAGTGAGCACAATTTTTGTGATATTGGATTAATTTGTAAGAAGCATGGAGGAATTTTGAACAACATTAACATTCTTATATAACGCAGGTTCCTAATGCTTTTGTCTTTTATGATGTCTTTTTACGACACAGAATTGTATCAACATGTCTGTCGTTACTCTGATATGATATTGTAGATTTCATATTTTAATCGAGTCTTTTATTTGACGCATGTCAACGTCAATTCGCGAGAACGTAGAATATCTCGTGTTACACTCTGAAAATTTATTTCTATATAAACTAATGGTCAAAAATGAGAGCGAGAGAGCGAGAGATGCTTTTCATGCATTAATGAGAATATTGATTACTTGCGTAAAATAAGAAATCTACAGTACTTTCCAAGCTGTTTGTTTACTAGCCGTAGGCAGGAGTAACTCGTCATGGAATGTGTTGAAAATGAAATCAGAAAATGGCAGAGAACCAGGTCTTTCTGAGGAAAAGTTTTCTGTCAATATACGACACGATATTGTCAACAATACTGAATTATGAAAGCCATACAGGAGCGAAAATAAAGTATATGATAAAAAGTACAATCAATGTACGAGGCGCCACAACCAATCAAGGAAACACTGTCTCATAAAATCATAAGAAGGGTGTGTTCGAAAAGCAAATACCTCTTTACTTGAGTTTTTTCGCATTTAATTCTGAGGTAATTCGGACGTACATGTAATGAACTGAGCAATGACCTCAGGCGCTTAGATCATTGAATGATTTCATAGTAAAGCAGGTCAGAAAGCCAAGAAACAATAAAAAAGATTTTTAGAATTTGTTTATTATTTGACCAAGACATACAAATACATACATGTAGGACCAGTTAAAACGAAGTTGAGGGGATTTATTAGTATGATGAGGTTCTGGCGTTTGGGCGTCAACAATTGGTTTCTATATCTTAAGTACACTTCAACCAGATCGTTTGGAATTTGTTGATAAACACCGCCAAACACAGAGCGGTTCATTTGACTAGTTTCACTGTTGTTTTCGAGTTGTGCCGCTTCGGAATGAGGAAAATAGCCAAATATAAATACAGAGCGAGTCAAAATGTGAATGACTATAGTTTGTCGTTACTGTAACGACAATGTATGTCTCTGTAGCCTACATCCTGATCATTATAAAAACTGCAAACATATACATGTATCATAATGTATTCCTCCGTCTGTCTGGGTTTTGTCTCATTTCGTTAAAATATATGTCCATGTCACAGTGTGGTACCTATAGTGGAGGGACATTAGAGGTCCAGGCTTAACACAACCTCTGGATGTGTCGGGACCCTGATCCGAGTGTGGTACCTATAGTGGAGGGACATTAGAGGTCCAGGCTTAACACAACCTCTGGATGTGTCGGGACCCTGATCCGAGTGTGGTACCTATAGTGGAGGAACATTAGAGGTCCAGGCTTAACACAACCTCTGGAGGTGTAGGGACCCTGATCCGAGGAATTTTTTAAACAAAGATAATGCTGCTGGGATAAAGGGTCGATCTTGCCTCAGTTTGAATACGTCTCTTCAGTTCCGTTAGAACATCTCATATCAGATAATGTGTTAGGGAGGACCCTAACAATACATGTAGTTATGCATTTCAAATTATTTGGATTTCAAACATTTTAGTCAGCACTACAATTCTCTGTAGTTTGTTTTCACTGTACAAACCATTCTTTTTTTTAATTCAGAAAAGGGAACACCACATTTTTAAAGTCAATTTATTTCAGTATTTCATTCTTTCAGTAATGCAGGGCCCGAAGACCATAAACTGAGAATAAACTTAAGTTAAAATTTTGATTGCTTATATCTTAAGATTTATCCAGCAGAGATGATTAAAAACATTGCAGGTTTATAAAAGATTCAAATGCAAACATAACCTGAAAATTTTATTTGTTTTTGAAAATTATTTCAAAATTTAAGTGGATTTAAAATTAAGACATAAGTCTATTCTCAGTTTATGGTATTGAGGCCAGATGATGTTCCTGTATATTGAAAAGACCTCCCGGATGAGGCATCTTACCCAGGGGTAAAGGTACGAGCACACCTGAATGTACACATAAATACAATAATTTCATATCAATTTTACAAATTATATCCTTGTTTGGAAGATAATTTTAAACAATTTTCCTTAATATCTTCATGTAAAACTTTAATTTATAATTTTGTTATTCACAAAAAGTGAAAGGAATTGGGCTGTAGGCATAGCCTATTTTAGTCCTCTCCCAAATGTAAATGTAAAACTTTTAACCCCTATTGTGACCCCACCTTAATTCCGGATCATAAATTGAAAAGAATATCAATATCCACTAGATGATAATGCTTGTTTATTATTTACTTTGATATTTTTTTAAAGGAGGAAGAACAATTAGATAAAACTGTAAATATTTATCCAAATAGTATCCAAAATTACACATACTACGTTCCCTGTACAAGAGTTGAAATTAAATCAGGTTATATTGTGCTACACATGATTATTTTTCCAATACAGTCAAACGTGAAATACTTTGATGATTTTGAATTATAAACTCTATCTTAAAGTTATGAAACATACTTCCTGGCGCCGGTACTTTCCAGGTAAAAGGATGGTGGAAAACATGCACAAGCGCCCTTTAGGAATGCCTTGATATTCAAGTCGATAGAAGAATATACAATATGACTCTATCTGGATATTTCATAATGATGACCTATCACAGAGAACTATGGTGTCCTGATAGGGCCATTTGCAAAAGCGTGACTTCGCGTTAGTTACAGCACGCCGTCACGTTAACAAGCAACGCGCCGTCACGCTCACACAACTTTACACAACTCACCATCGCGCCGTCACGCTAACACAACTTTACACAACTCGCCTTCGCGCCGACAAGCAACGCGCCTTAACGCCAGCAATCAACACGCTTTCGCGCCGTCACACCAACAAGTAACGCACCGACAAGCAACGCGCAGTCACGCTAACACAACTCGCCTTCGCAGTCAAGCGCGAGTTGTGTAAAGTTGTGTTAGCGTGAAGGCGCGTTGCTTGCTGGCATGAGGGCGCGAAGGCGCGTTGCTTGTTGGCGTGACGGCGTGTTGTGACTAACGCACAGTCACGCTTTTGCAAATGGCCCTATCCGGACACCATAGAGAAATGAGGTAACCCAGGGTTATACACGGGTCAGCGCAATCGTATCACGTGCTCGTCCTTTTCCGTAACCGGTTGCAAAAATATCCGAGTAGTTACGATTGGGGTCAACGCTTACTGTAAACCTGGATATTTCCGCGTGTTCTTACGTGTACATCAAGCGAATGTCCATTGCAAATCATGGTCGTAGTGTTTAACTCCGTGAGGTCAGTAAATTGCTGAACTATGGGAGTAGTGTGCATGGAGGTAATTGACAGGAAAATCTTGTAATCACGTATTTAGTGTAAATAACCTCTACGCGTAAATTCTCACGTTTACAGTTAAGTCATTGTGTTTCATATTATGACACCAACAGTAATTCTCTGTAAAATCGCTGATACGAATGAGAAAATTACAAAAACTATTTTAAGGTTGATGAGTAATTTGTCAAATTTCAAAATGGTCAATTGAGTGGCAAATGTTTAGTCAAGCCATGGGGAAAAATCCATAATTACGAATTGATAATGCCTTAAGTATGGCCATGGGACATCTGAGAGTTTCTAGTTTGATGTTTGAAAGAATACACTGTTGAGAAAATGGACCCCTTTTTCAGAAAACTTCAATATACGATGGATGACATATTTTTTACATAGTGTGTAGGCAGAATCGCCCAGGCCGTGAGGTATCTTGCAAATTTAGTACTTGAATACGGAAAGACGTGTACACTATGGTATGTTGACCTATCAAATTTGGTCTAAATCTTGACACTGATTTTGACTACGAATAACTCCGTTTACCTGATCAAGATATAGGGGTCACGGCGGGTGTGACCGGTCGACAGTGGATGCTTACTCCTCCTAGGCACCTGATCCCACCTCTGGTATATCCAGGGGTCTCCGTGTTTGCCCAACTCTCTATTTTGTATTGCTTATAGGAGTTATGAGATTGATCACTGTACGTTATATTCGCCTTTCATGCAAAATAGTCGACCTCTTAATTTAGACTTGAGTGTCATTAGTAAGAGCCTTTCGGTTCAAAAGTTATTTTCTTTTATTGAAATGTAATGGAAATCTACAGCATACAGTGTAAATCATTATATAGCTTCAGCTGCTCCGTGTTGTGAACAAACTACTAAATTCAAATACAAAAACGAACGTCATCGCACGTACCAGGTACTGCAATAATAACGCCTAATTAGAGTCACGGCGATCAAAACGCCTAATTATAGTTATGGCGATCACAACGCCTAATGATGTTTACGGCGATCACAACGCCTAATATAGTTACGGCGATCACAACGCCTAATTAGAGTCACGGTGATCAAAACGCCTAATTATAGTTATGGCGATTCGCCACAACGCCTATATAGAGTCAAGGCGATCACAACACCTAAATATAGTTATGGCGATCACAACGCTTAATGATGCTTACGGCGGTCACTTTGGCGAGTAAAACGTTGTAGTATTATACAAATCTTGATTTATATTCGATAATCTTGTCATTCATATTCGATGAATTGAACAAGATTAATCAAGACCTGATTAACTGAACTGCATTATCAAAACCCAATCCTATGTTCGACAATAACAACGCCTAATGATATGAACTGCAATAACAACACCTAATTATATGTATGCCAATGATATCGTCATTAAAATGAACTGTAACGCCTGATTATATGTACTGCAATAACTACGCCTAATTATATGTACTGCAATAACTACACCTATTTATATGTACTGCAATAACTACGCCTAATTATATGTACTGCAATAACTACACCTAATTATATGTACTGCAATAACTACACCTAATTATATGAACTGCAATGGTCAACTAATCAAAGAAATGACAATAAGATCGCCTATTTATATGAACTACAACGCCTAATTATACATGTATGTACTACAACAATAAAGCCTAATTACATGTACATATGACAATAACTAGTGCAAAGGATGTTGAAAAAGTGCACTTGGAATATTTGAAGTCTGTACTAGGTGTCAGGAAAAATACAAATAATGGTATGGTGTATATAGAAACAGGCAGACTGCCCATGAACATTGTTCGCTGGTTTAGAATTTTTAAATTTTGGTTTAAATTATTACAAAGTGAAAATTGTATTTTGAAAACATGTTACAAAAGTTTACGTGAAGAAGCAGACAAGGGTGAAAATCGTGTGATTAATTGGGCTATCCATATAAAAAACAAACTATTTGATATAGGTTTGGGTCATATTTGGTGTAATCAAGAATATAATGGCGTATATTGTAATACTTATTTCCCAATAATTAAGCAAAGAATTTCTGATATTTTTGTGCAGAGTATTGTTGAACAAATCAACTCCTCACCAAGATGTAAAATTTATATGTACATTTATGACTATTTTTCATTGCAATTTTACTTGATGAAGGCTATACCACATGTTTATAAAAAACATATTAGTAGAATTAGAATGTCTTCGCATAATCTTGCCATTGAGAGTGGACGTCATTTTAATGTAGCAAGAAATAACCGCTATTGTAAACTTTGTAATTTAGATATTGAGGATGAATTTCATTTCATTTTAAAATGCCCTTACTTTATTGAATTACGCAGGAAATATATCAAGAAGTATTATTGGAAAAACCCATCTGTTTTTAAACTTATACAATTATTAAGTGTAAAAAATTTCAAAGAGTTGTGTAATTTGGGGAAATATCTTTACTGTGCCTTTAATTTACGTAATGATTTACTTATGTAGCATTCTCTGTCTATAAATTCACATCAGTATTGTGTAACATACCATATAATGTCATGCCATACAATACAATTGTTAACTTGTTTATTATTTTTGTAAACATGTATGCCATAAGACGTATGTCTTCAGCAATAAAGAATAATAATAACTACGCCTAGTTATATATGTACTATAGTATCAACACCTAATTATATGTATTGCAAAATCAACAAATTAGTATATACATGTACTTATATAATATTATATAGTATATTACAATGCACCATTCTATGTATTGCAAAAACAGCGCCTATAATTATACTAATTATATATGTATTGCAATAGCAACGCCCAGTCACGTGCAGCGAGAAGACCGCCTATCGAGCCTAATGAAATGTACAGGAACCACGTGTTGTCTAGTGATAAAGTTTTTTCATTGCTATCAGGGACAATTAAAATTGTTTACTGGTGATTTTACTAATACAGCAATAAGCGTCACGACTACAATGGTTGATATGTCATCATTAGGCGGTGTTGTATTAGAGCTATACCGATGTTCTGTACTAATCAAATCAACCCTGGGTATCGAAACACACGACGATTTTCACATTAGATAAAACAAGGAAACACACTTTCAATTTTAAAAGATGTGTAGTATTGCGTCATGTTAGTGACGAGAGAGAGAGAGAGAGAGAGAGAGAGAGAGAGAGAGAGAGAGAGAGAGAGAGAGGGGGGGGGGTCATTGCGTCACTTAAAACATTTTACGGAAGCTATACAAAATTTTGTTTGTGGGGTTAACAGATTACTTTATTTTAAGGTGTTCTTTCAAGCAAGCTGGTCTATATATATTACAGACCTTGCAGCGCTTGTTGTTTCTTTATTTGGCGTGCTCTAGGCCTCATTGTTCGGTGGATTTATGGTCTATTATTTTGATACATGAACCAATATGAAAGTTCGCCCCTAAATTTACTAACATGTTGATATGCATTTTCTAAACTGAATATTTCTTGATTTTTATTTTCTATTGCACTATTTAAAACATGACGACATCCATATAATACATAATCCACTATTATATATGTATTTTCAAAACGATTTGTTTTTTGCTGAGGATTTTCAGATTAACTTTTAAATAAACAATCCGTATTTCTAGAATTATAGAATTTGAATATTGAAATTATATGAATTCGCATTTATTTGATACATATCCCAAAGCAACAATACTTTGAATATTTGTAAATATTATCTTTGGTCCCATTAGTATTTCAAAATTGCCAAATATATTACTTATCCACTTAGACATTTAGGCGTTTAACTTTTGGTCCATGATATTTTAATTGGTAGGTCAAAAAGCTCCGTAGAGCTTCAAGCCTTGTGTTTCGTTGTTTCAACTATGTCCACTTTCAATCCGTTTTTAAGCAGTGTGGATGTGGGTGTTAAAAGGGGGGACGACGGGGGTGGGTGGGTGTTGGGGGGGGGGGGGGGGGGTTGCAGGTTAAAGTCCAAATTTTAATCAGCCTGGATGCATTTTTCATTTTGAGATAGTTTTTTTATGATGGCTGTTTAGTGTTTTTGCTATGGTATGGTTGATATACTTTTAAAATAAGATAAAATAAGGATACAAATGTGAAATGACTGAAAACTTTGGCAATCTACATTTGTATTAGGCATCTAGGATGCTTTTAGGGGGGGGGGGGGGGGGAGGGCAGCCAAAGGAGAAGTTAGACTTCACAAATGTCAAACATTCTTCATAAAATACCCAGGAAAGTAATCTGCCAAACTTCAAACTCCTAAATTCGTGAGGGGGGGGGGGTGTTGTGTTGTTGTTATATATGTCAAACAGACATCCCCCCCCCCCCCCCAAATGGGGGGATCACTACATATAGGTTCAATCCTCAAGTTCAAGCTTACATTCTTATTCCATGCTGCAACAAAAAGGGTGAATTCGCCCAATATAGATTTCTTATTTACATATTTTGCATGTAGATTTAAACGCCTTTCCCTATATACATACTATACATACATGTAGGTTCAATTCATTATAGTGGGAGCTAGGTCAGTCACTTGTATTTGGAAATATAAAAATAACAGAAAAGTAACGTGGTCAAAAAAGGGGGTAGGTGGGTAGGAAGGATGTGCTCCCCCAACCGGAGCTTGATCGAGTGCGCGAGACAATCGAGAATTTCCTACCCCCCCCCCCCCAACCCAACCCCAACCCCCATCATTCTCCTTTTCCTAGCAAAAAGGACGTATACAAGCACTCGACGTTTTAAATATCTATAATTTTAAAAAAAAAATGTCTTCCTATCAACAAACTATTCACATGGATATTTTGTTAATAGCAAGACAATTTTTTTAAATTATAGATATTTTAAAAAACGTCGAGTGCCTGTGGGGACGTACATGTATATCATTATTTACTTGCTTGATTCCCCCTTCTTTTCAATCGGGATCGGTATTCGTGGAGAGTGTCACATTTACACTTGGCGGGATGGCATCATCTAATGCAGCAAGTAATTCTCCGGTGGAAAAGCTTACGGTATGTGCAATCTGTTTCGACTCCTTTAATACTCCGAGGTGTCTCCCTTGCCTCCATACATTCTGTCACAGATGTCTTCTGTCGTATATTGAGACCACGTGTAAACAGAAAACGTCACCGGTGGGGTTTCCCTGCCCTCTCTGCAGAAACTTTGTTCCTGCGCCGGTGTTTCCAGGATTACCTGAGAAATGGGTGGAACGAATGCCGATCAACAAAACAGTTCAGGTTATGGTTGATAAGAGTGATGATATTTGGTATTGCGATGCCTGCAAGCGTGACGAAGAGGAGAAAATTGCAATCTGTTGGTGTAAATCATGTCTGGAGTCACTATGTGAGGCCTGCAATAAATTTCACAAAAAGAGCCTTGCCAGTCGAGAACACAAAGTGATTCCTCTTGCAAGCTTGAAAGAGGTTGCTGTTAATGATATAGATGAAAATGAGGCTCATTTACACTGCAGTACACACCAAAAGAAAATTAGATATTTCTGTGATGACCACCAGGAGGCTTGTTGTACACGTTGTGTGTGTATACAGCATAGAACTTGTAGACAAGTCATCACAATAGAAAACAAAGCTAAAAATCTGCATGAATCAAAGAAAGTTAACGCCTTGCTGAAAGAAATTGAGAGATATACCAAGGCTGTAACAAAAATAAAAGAACAAGAAGAAAACAATATAGCAGAGTTAGACAAAGTGTCAGATGACTTGATAAAGCAATCATCTGATTACAAAACAAAAGTAATCCGCCATATTGATGCTTTGCTTGAAAAACATCTTGATGAAATCTCAAAAGTTACCAAAGACAACAGACAGAAACTATCAGATTCAGTAGAGGCTTTCTCAGATCGTGAACTCCTTGCAAACTTGTATACAAAGACACTCAAAACTATAAATGAAGGTGGAGCATCGGTTGCTTTGGCAGTAGAATACCATAAGATCAAAAAGCAATTCTCAAAAATTGCAGATTTGGGTGTTACCCAGTTAGAATTTCACATGCATCAAAACTATGAAGAAAAGTTTCAAGAACTCTTCAAGATTTCCAAGTTTGCAAAGTTAGTCCTTAATGAGCAGTCAATGAAGTTCTCATTCGATATGAATATGATGGTACATGCTACCGTAGATGTAGCCTTTGAATTGGTGCAATCTAGCGGTAAAATAACTGGAGGTTGTTTTCTACAAGATAGAGGAATTCTACTTGTTGATGCAAGACAGCCGGACAAATTATTGTACTTCAACAATACTGGGGAGTGTGTTCATAAATGGAATATCTCTTTTCGTCCAAATGATGTGACTTTGAAAGATTCAGATGTCTTTGTATCAAGCTCAGGATCTTATTATCGAGGAATTCATGGTGTCACATTTTTGGAAAATCAGAGAAAATTAATACCAAGTGATCGTTTACACTACTGTAAAAATGAAGAGTGTTTTGGAATAAAATGTGCAAATGGCTTTATATATGTAACATGTGGAAGATCTATTTTAAAAGTGGATGCTGACGGAAATCTTGTTAAAAGATATTTGACAGAGAAGGAAACATATTCGGTCGCTGTGGACAAAAACAACCACGTCATTTACTCTTCGTGCACATCACACAGCGTGACCTCCTTGAATGAATCAGGAAGAGAGTTGTTCCGCTACACTCACCCTGACCTGAAATATCCCCGTAGCTTGGATGTGGATTATGAAGGATATATTTATGTGGCTGGAAGGGATAGCGATAATGTTCACATTCTCTCGCCATCAGGACAGTTGTTGCGTATCTTCAAAGTTTCAAAGCCAAACTGTATAAAATTTAAAACGGGTTCACGCATCTGTCTCATTGGCTCTTACAATTCATCTTGCACAAAGATTTATGAAATCAAAGTCCCTGAAATTTGACTTAAACTTTGTGTAAATGAAAGCAAGCTGTGCCTTGCAATGGTTAAAGCCTCACTTAAGCCATGGGGAAAAAAACCCACCAAAAACCCTATGGAAATTTGTTGAAATTCTTGTTATAAATATTTTCAGTTTATAATTGCAATTATTTTACTTTTTTGTGTTTTTCAAGAATTGATCATTATAATTGTGTGTATTTAAAAACAATCTGCACAAGAAAATGTATGTCATGTATCAAAATAATTATTATTATGAAGAATGTATGTTTCATTATTTAATGATTTATAAGTAGTAAAAAAAAATCCATTTCACAAAAAGAAATGTGCCACATCATTCATTAATTTGACACTAGCTGTATTGTAAACATGATCAGATTACATTTTATTTCAAGGGGATAATTATACTGATTGCAGAATGAAATGAGTGCACATCCTTAAGGACACATTTTATATTAAAACAAGAACTTTTAATTCATGGGCTGATCAATATATATTTAAATTTTTGGATTATTTTGGTTGTAAATTAGTACAACTATGAAATTGAATGAATTTTTAAAATATTAGGAACTTGTATATTTACTATGCTGTTCAAAATTTGTAATATATTGCTTCTTTCTATATAACTATTTACAAAGTTTTCCCACTGTATTGGACATAATTGAGAAATTGTGGTGAAAAATTAAATTTCTTGTGAAATTTATAAATTTTTACTTTTACATGTTATATAAACAAATTTAGTACATCTATTTTCATGAGTTTTAAAAAATGTTTGTAGCTCCTATATGCTGAAATAAAACAAATGTTACTTGGATGTTGATAGTAATTAGAAGACAAAACACATTAAATGAATTTATATTTATTTGGTAAGTGATTTAATTTTTTTTTTCATGCATTGCAAACTCGCACTAAGAGATATCACAAAAAACCATTACTAGTCTACTGTGTGTGTTGAGCTTTGCCCTTGTTGGGTAAAACTCATTCTGGTTCATTTTTCTGTCGTGATAAATACTCTTCCTGTAATGTTTCAAATGCAAATCTAAAGATATCCCAGGAACAATTTCTTGAAATATGTTGCAAGATGGCTTTGATTGTGTCACAATCAAAATGTATTGAGCTTGGATTGACCTTGATGAGACTTTGTGACACATGAATCCAAGATATCTAGGTGTCTCTAATGATTATCTCTGTGTAAAATATCAAAGCTTTTTTTTTAGGTCTTCTGAGTCACTCAGGTGAGCTATTGGTATTGATCTGTTTTGGGTGTTAACAATTGAACATTTTTAACTTCTTGATACCTACCATTCCAATTCTTTTCAAGCAACTTTGGGACAGGGGGCCCAGGTGTGTGTGTGTGTGTAATTTCAGGATTCCTGCTCCTTGGTGCCACAGGGGCAGGTCAAAAATTGACCAAATTTTATAAATTTTCTTCTGTAGAACTGCAAATCACTGCAACATCATTTCATGATCCCCAGGGTTGCGGTTCTGACTCCAGGGTGAGACCAAACATGGCATATAGTGTTTATTTGTAAAACACTTTTAATAATATCTTTGCTGCTATTGATACTAAATTGAAAGTAAATGGATATTTAGAGGGACCAGGTAAACTTTTACCAAAATTGTAAAGTTTTGGTATCAGATTAATCAGGAATGAGAGATAGAAAGTGAAGACTAGGAATGAGAGATAAAAAGTGAAGACAAGGAATGAGAGACAGAAAGGTTAAGATAAGGAATGAGAGATAGAAAGTGAAGACAAGGAATGAGAGATAGAAAGTGAAGACAGAATGAGAGATAGAAAGAGAAGACAAGGAATGAGAGATAGAAAGTGAAGACAAGGAATGAGAGATAGAAAGAGAAGATGGGGAATCAGGGTTGGGCAGTTAAAACCGTCCGGTTTTAACCAGTGGTTTTAACCGTCCTGGTCAATACTCCCCAAGTGGTCAATACTGGTCAATTGTGATTTAAACTGTCCATTTTCCTATTTTTGTACATTTCTTGCAAAGATAAAGATAAATTAAGTCTTTTCATTATATGGATCAATTGTTGATTAATATTTTTCATTAGATAATCAAATGTAATTTCATAAGTTTACTATATTTGGTTTGCTGAAACTGACCAAAATATCTTCAGTACCTACCAGAGGGTCACAGTTCTATAACATAGCTTGATTGGAGACAGACCTGTTAATACATGTACCTGGACAGATTAAGAATAAAAGGTAGCTGGACATTACCTGAGCACAGGAAGCAGAGTTGACAGGTGTTAATAAGCATAGGCTGGGACCAAAGATGACCAGTGTGCCTGTTATTGTTATGAAAACATCACCAACCCATCCACTCAAATGATATTGTTTATTCAACAGTTAAAATAAAGAGTGATGAAACAATACTTATAGGTTATTCTTGTTAAACTAAGGAATTTGAACAGAAACTTTTACATCATCCCCAATTCAACATAGTCATTTGTACATTATTTATCTAATATTATGACTAACTTATAAGTGTATTATAAACTGATAGTGCATGTTATGAATTACAGTATTTACCATAATGGTCACTTAAACATTTAAAATAAATAACACAAACTATAATGACCAAATAATTTTCAATTGACCGGTTTTAACGAGTATTGACCACCGGTCTGGTCAATATTCATATTGACCACTTTTTTGCCAACCCTGCAAGGAATGAGAGATAGAAAGTGAAGACAAGGAATGAGAGATAGAAAGAGAATATAGGGAATGAGAGATAGAAAGTGAAAACAAGGAATGAGAGATAGAAAGAGAAGACAAGGAATGAGAGAAAGAAAGAGAAGACAAGGAATGAGAGATAGAAAGAGAAGACAAGGAATGAGAGATAGAAAGTGAAGACAAGGAATGAGAGATAGAAAGAGAAGACAGGGAATGAGAGATAGAAAGTGAAGACAAGGAATGAGAGATAGAAAGTGAAGACAAGGAACGAGAGATAGAAAGAGAATATATGAAATGAGAGAAGACAAGGAATGAGAGATAGAAAGAGAAGAAAAGGAATAAGAGATAGAAAGTAAAGACAAGGAATGAGAGATAGAAAGTGAAGACAAGGAATGAGAGACAAAGTGAAGACAAGGAATGAGAGACAGAAAGTGAAGACAAGGAATGAGAGACAGAAAGTGAAGACAAGGAATGAGAGACAAAGTGAAGACAAGGAATGAGAGACAGAAAGTGAAGACAATGAATGAGAGACAGAAAGTGAAGACAAGGAATGAGAGACAGAAAGAGAAGACCAGGAATGAGAGATAGAAAGTGGAGACAAGGAATGAGAGACAGAAAGAGAAGACAAGGAATGAGAGATAGAAAGTGAAGACAAGGAATGAGAGACAGAAAGAGAAGACAAGGAATGAGAGATAGAAAGTGAAGACAAGGAATGAGAGATAGAAAGTGAAGACAAGGAATGAGAAATAGAAAGAGAAGACAAGGAATGAGAGATAGAAAGTGAAGACAAGGAATGAGAGATAGAAAGTGAAGACAAGGAATGAGAGATAGAGAGTGAAGACAAGGAATGAGAGATAGAAAGAGAAGACAAGGAATGAGAGATAGAAAGTGAAGACAAGGAATGAGAGATAGAAAGTGAAGACAAGGAATGAGAGATAGAAAGAGAAGACAAGGAATGAGAGATAGAAAGTGAAGACAAGGAATGAGAGATAGAAAGTGAAGACAAGGAATGAGAGATAGAAAGTGAAGACAAGGAATGAGAGATAGAAAGAGAAGACAAGGAATGAGAGATAAAAAGTGAAGACAAGGAATGAGAGATAGAAAGTGAAGACAAGGAATGAGAGACAGAAAGTGAAGACAAGGAATGAGAGACAGAAAGAGAAGACAAGGAATGAGAGATAGAAAGTGAAGACGGAATGAGAGATAGAAAGTGAAGACAAGGAATGAGAGATAGAAAGTGAAGACAGGGAATGAGAGAAGACAGGGAATGAGAGACAGAAAGAGAAGACAAGGAGAGACAGAAAGAGAAGACAAGGAATGAGAGATAGTAAGAGAAGACAAGAAATGATAGACAGAAAACGAAAGACCAGGAATGAGAGATAAAATGCTGAAGATAAGGAATAAGAGACAGAAAGCTGAAAATAAGAAAAGGTAGAAGAAGAGAAGATAGAAGGAAAGAAAGAAAGTGGGAATGAGAGATAGAAAATGAAGACAAGAAATGAGGGATAGAGAGCTGAAGATAAGGAATGAGAGACAGAAAGTGAAGATAAGGAATGAGAGATAGAAAATGAAGACAAGGAATAAGAGATAGAAAGTGAAGACAATGAATGAAAGATAGATAGAGAAGACAAGGAATGAAAGAGAGAGAGTGAAGACAAGGAATGAGAGATAGAAAATGAAGACAAGGAATGAGAGATAAAAAGTGAAAGCAAGGAATGAGAGATAGAAAATGAAGACAAGGAATGAAAGATAGAAAATGAAGTAAATGAAAAATTTAAAACACACCAAAAACTATTTTTGACCTTGACCTAAATTCCAAGGTCATTGTTTTAATAGCGGAAGTTGAAACATTCCCTGATTATTAAGTCACCTGAATTCATTCAGGTGACCTATTGCTATCTGTTTTTGTCCGTCATCGTTCGTCGTGCGTTAACATTTGAACATTTTCAGCTTCTTCTCTGAAATCCCTGAACCAATTTCAACCAATTTTGGCATATAGCATCTGTGGGTGGAGGGGAACAAAAATTGTGAAATTCGTGGTCCCTGTCCCCTAGGGGCCTGAGGGGTGGGGCAAAACCCATCAAAATGAGTGTAATTTTTAAAAAAAATCTTCTTCTTTACTCCTGGACATCAAGAAGCCAAACTGTGGGCATAACTATAATGAGTGTTGAGCCCTCTACCAAAATTGTGAAATTCATGGCCCCTGGGGCAGGGGTTCTTGTGTTAGGGTGGGGCTCTATTGGTCATATAGTGAAAATGTAGAAATTCTTTGAAAATCTTCTTCTCTGTCTCTGGGTATTAAGTAGGCAAACTAATAGCATGGTAATGATGAGCAAGGATACCTCTTTATACCCCCGCAACAAGTTGTGGGGTGGTATACTGGAATCGGGTTGTCCGTCTGTCCGTCCGTCCGTCTGTAGACGCAATGGTTTCCGGGCTCTAAAGCATTATCCTTTCCACCTACCGTCACCATATCAAATATATGGACTACCCATGGGATGAAGATGTTCCCTATCGATTTTGGGGCAAAAGGTCAAAGGTCAAGCGCACTGGACATTGAAGTAGCAATATGGTTTCCGGGCTCTAAAGCGTTATCCTTTCCACCTACAGTCACCATATCAAACATATGGACTACCCATGGGATGAAGATGTTCCCTATCGATTTTGGGGTCAAAAGGTCAAAGGTCAGGCGCACTGGACATTAAAGTAGCAATATGGTTTCCGGGCTTTAAAGCGTTATCCTTTCCACCTACAGTCACCATATCATATATATGAACTACCCATGGGATGAAGATGATCCCTATCGATTTTGGGGTCAAAAGGTCAAAGGTCACGCGCACTGGACATTGAAGTAGCAATATGGTTTCCGGGCTCTAAAGCGTTATCCTTTCCACCTACAGTCACCATATCATACATATGGACTACCCATGGGATGAAGATGTTCCCTATCGATTTTGGGGTCAAAAGGTCAAAGGTCATGCGCACTGGACATCGAAGTAGCAACACCCAGAAAAGAGGTAGTTTATACCTATTACCAACACCCTTTGGGAGATTGGGGTAAGCGGGGATATTCTTAGTGAGCATTGCTCACAGTACCTCTTGTTAAAAATTGTGAAATTCATGGCCCCTGGATCAAGGGTTCTGGTGCTAGGGTGGGGCTCTATAAGTCATATAGTGAAAATGCATTATTTCTTTGAAAATCTTCTTCTCTGTCCTTGGGTATTAAGTAGACAAACCAATAGCATGGTTATGATGAGCAAGGATGCCTCTTTCAAAATTGTGAAATTCATGGCCCCTGGGTCAGGGGTTCTGGTATTAGGGTGGGGCCCTATTGATCATATAGTGAAAATGCATTTTATTTCTTTGAAAATCTTCTCCTCTGCTGCTGGGTATTAAGTAGACAAACTAATAGTATGATAATGATGATCAAGGATGCTTCTTTCAAAACTGAAATTTATGGCCCCTGTGTCAGGGGTTCTGGTGCAAAGGCGGGGCTGACCACATAGCTATTCAATGTTTCTTCCATCCAAAAATAAAATTCTTATATTTAAACACAAACCTAATTCAAACATTGGAAGGTTGTTACATGATACTCAGGTGACCTATAAGGCCCCTGGGCCTCTTGTCTTGAATAGCATCCAAGATAATAAAGTTGAAACATTTTAAAGGATCACAATGTGTCGAAAAGTTTCTAAAGGTTCATAAAGGGTCAAATAACATTTATTGTATTTGAAAATACTCTAAAAGACCTTGAAAATGAAAAAAATATTCAAGATGATCTTGACCTTATTTTGAAGGTCATGGGTCTTAATGCAAGTGATCCCATGTCTATTTATATTAATGTAAAAGTTAATGGCTTAAATAATTATATTCGCGACTTTCAGGGGCAATAACTATGTTTAAGGGTCCTTGGATCCCTCACTGCAAGAGTGTTTTAATGTGAATTCATCAGCGAAGCTTTTGTGTCTCTAAGACTTTTGGTTTAGAAGGAGTAGTGCAAACAAGCTTTTCAACTCGAGCCATTGTCATTCAGAGAAAGGTCAAAGTTCAGAATTTTAATCAGTTACATTGAAACCAATTAAGATGTTAATACTTATGCAAATCATATTTTAAGGGTATCTCCTGCAGGAGAGAGGGTATAAAATATGCCATTTTCTCGTATTTTCAGATGACCTTGACCGATTTTTCAAGGTCAACGATCACTGACCCCATTCCGGATAGCCACATGCCTCTACGACTAATCGTTCTTGAGTTTGACATGTTTTATATAGAAATCGTAAAACGTAAGGGGCTATAACTCTTTAAAAAAGGATAATTAATTGACCTCTATAGTTCAGTAAAGATTTGATGCTCATTGCATTTACGGTTAAAGAGGAGTAGTGCTAACAAGGATTTTTATGTAAAGTCCAATAACTCCGTAAGGGGTCAAAGTTCAATCACGCAGGGTGATATGTTACAATCGTTTCTCAAGAAGTACTATATAATGAACATATATCTTTCAATAAGTCTTAAGACAATTTTTTTTTACGGCAGGAAAATAATAATAAACAACAACAGCAATAGGACTTTCCACAGAAAGGTGGAAAGCCCTAATCAATCAATAACTTATCGGACCAGACTGCAGGATGGGGCTATATGAAATTCATCTTTAACAACTTGGTGCATTGACCTTGAAAAATCATCTTTATTCCTGAACATTTAGCAGAAAACCGGTTGAAGGTAATACCAGTATGACGGCATGGTTTTAAATAGCATTCCATGTTCTATAATGTGTTTATTTTATTCGTATGAAGGTTTTACAATATCACGAAATAAGATGTTAAGATAAATACAATGATGAGTTTTTGTCATTCAGAAAAATCTGTGTACCACGAAACCTAATGAGATTTTAGAAAACCGCCAACTAGGAAGTTTGACCTTATTTTTCTTGAGTGTTAAATGGTACATGCACATATAGTGCATAAAGATTTAAGAATCTGAAAGTATGAGACATTGTTCAGATCACCTCTGTGTGTAAGAATGTTAGGCATTTAATGCAGACAGTCTAGGCTCCATGAAACTAAAAGTTGCATGTCCATTTAAATTGATAACAAAAAAGGAAACAGTGACAAGAAACTGAAAACCCCAAAACTTTTCAAAACACCGGTGATTCTGCTGTTGAACTAGAACACAACTACACCCTCTTTCTGGGTTTTTTTTTTTTTTTTTTTTTGGTGATAATTTCTGCGAAATGTGTGGATTCCCTGTAAATCCCATCCCAATTTCGATTTATGTAATCTAGTTACACTTTTTGTAAGCTTTAGAGATTGGCCTTCTACCGGTATGCGATAATTTCTCCGAATTGTGGGGATTCTTTGTCTATCCCATCCCAATTTCGATTTATGTAATGGTCTCACGCTTCTTTTTTTTTTTTTTTTTAAAGATTGGCCTTCTAACGGTATACTTCAATACACTGTTTTATCTATATATTGATTAAGACTTGTGGGAGTTTTTTAATCCCCTGATTTTAGCCCAGTCGAAAATTTCTTATGAAAATTAAGATTAAAGCCAGGATTCAGTATGCGTGAACAATAATTCAACTTTATTTTTGTTGGGGCTCTGTATACCAAAGTGACCCTAACCAGAAAGTGCGGAGATAGGCATAAACGACCTTTTTTAAGGCATAGATGACTTAATTTTTTTCTTTTTCTGAAAATTATGTGCTACCGTTGATGTTGCTTCCCTGATCATGGCAATTTTTGGCTACCAGCCATTTTCTTTTCGGGCATTAGTGAGATCATTATGTCACGACCACCGTGCAAAATTTCCCAGCAGTCGTCGCATGCAGAGACTGTTCCATGTACTTGGTACTACAAGTAACAGTTAGTGGGTCTTTCAGACGTCGCGGTTCACATTATTTGCAAAGAACACTCATCGCTAAATTATCGAGAACGCTTAACATGGATTGAAATGTGTCGTTCTTTACCTAACCAGACATTCTGGGGTGTGACAACACCTGTATCTAATGAGAGACCCAGTTTAAAATAGCCAGTCACCTGTTACTGATGCATTAATCGAGACCACCAATCCACGATTTTGTCCAGGGAATGGAAAGACAATATTCTGGTACATGTAATTCACAGCTGGATTTTGCTTTACTTATTCCATATAATGAATAAATCGAAAGTACTGAGCTGACTTTATAAAGTCTGTCTGAAATGTTAATAAGGAGGAAAAACATGAGAAGAAATTCATGCATTATTCTTTATTTCACAACTAAATAAAAGATTTTCTGTACCGAATTAACAGATATGGATAGGAATCAATTTCCTGAAACTGTTAACCATGTTAAAACATAAACTGTATATGACGTTGATAAACACATATCTTTATAATGATTTTGTTATCTATTGTTTACACATTTAATAACTGACCATTTTGTCCCCACCCTGATACCAAAACCCCTACCCCTGGGATCATGAAATTTACAATTTTGTTAAAGAACTATCTATTCAGTCTATTTAGAAGATGCTATTGAAATGTTTTACAAATAAACACGATATACCAAATTTGGCACCATCCTGAGGTCAGAACCTCTGTACCGAAGATCATGAAATTTACTATTTTGATAAAGGTCTCCTTGCTCTACATGACTATGCAATTAATTTTTCTTATAGACGTGAGGTTGTAAGAGAATAAGATTTTTGAAAATTAGTGAGGTTTTGGCAGTTTTTGAAAAGTTGAAAAGAATTGTAATGGTAGTTATCGGGAGTTGAAAGTGTTTAAGTTGTTAACATACGACGGACGCTTACCAAATGCAGAAGAAATTAATGGAAACTCTCAAGCCTATCATTTACAACAACTACATATCTAATAAACTTACTACTGTGTTCTAGTTTAATAATGCATGAAACATTTCTAGAATATACAAGTAAAATACATGTATATAGTGTGATACATTTATCAAGCAAGAAAGAAAAGAACAAACAACTAAACCAAAAAAAAACCCAGAAAAAATACACATGTTAATTACATATATCAAGTAGTAAGCACCACAGATATTCATGTCAAACACACCAACATAATAATGAAGGGCTTTAAAACACTTTATACTCATTTCCAGAAACCATTTAGATGTACAAAAGTATGCATCTCTATGATATAAAAATGTTCAGTATGCATGTGCAAAATTGATAATAATAATAATTATAAATTCTTTATTTAGACAGGATAGCACAATTAGTACAAATGACTAGTTTACATTGTGGTCCTGTATAAAACATATTCACAGACAGATAAATGAGAGAATAGAAAAATAGATAACATAATATAAAATATATACATAAAATATACACACGACATCACTGGGGATAAATAAACATATACATATATACCGGTAAGCACTTTCGGTCCGAACTACTTTTGACGCTGTCCCCGCTATGACTTTAATTCTGGGGCAAGTTATACGAGTATAACCTAGTTTGGGTCAGTTTACGCTTTATAATCCGTGAAAAATTGTGCATTTTACTATGGAAGCCCTTAACCTAGTTGCGAGATAGATATGTGTCACAATTTTGATTCTTGGGGTGAATTTCCTATGTTACCCTCAACTACATGCAATATTTATATAATCTACCCAATGCATAATTGCGACATAATTAAACTATTAATCAAATAAATAATGAAATTTAATTGATATACTCAAATTCGCCATTTGACCGGCCTCGGACTAACCAAAAAAATTGTAATCGTCTCCGTGCTCAGCAATATATACGCTTTCGGGTCATCACAACAACCCGGCCTCAATATGACAACAAATTAACTTACATGTACATTGGACATGTTGGAATATATTGTGATGGAATAGATTTGTTGTTTGCCGTTGAGATCACCAGCAACAACAAATCTATCCCATCACAATCTCTGATTTCTTAGATAAGTAAATAACAAAACCCTCATACTTGGACATCGATTAAGTGAACACTAAACGCTACTGACACTAAACAAACAACTGGGGCTCAGTGAACTCGGGGGTTTACTAGAGCGTAACATGTCGTCTGTGGGATTTAATCCATACACAAATAACAGGGCTTACGAAATTGTATCCATGATCAACGAATTATATTTTCACACAACTGTTTAAATAGCCCATGAGGAAAGGGGTGTACCCCCCACCCCCCCACCCCCACACATAAACATGATTGGTTCCCTAACAGAGAGATTACAGAATAGACAGAACCAGTCTACTACTGTACCATGATAACATGTCAACCTGAAATCACAAATAATTTAAATTCTGAAATAAATTCATTTTAGTTAGCTGTTTATTTTGGCGTATTTTGTTAGTTATATAACTTGTGGTCCTTATTAAGCACTGAGCGTATGCGCCAGCGATTATTGGGAGGGTAGTCTTGTCCCATGACCCCCTGCTCTACGATTGGGTCATGTAACAGCAATCGGAACATCACTCGGCCTATTCAGGAGAATATTCTCCGATGTTCCGATTGATATAACAGCTGACTCCGTGGTGATTTGGTGTGCCGGTGTAGCGGTGATCGCTGTCGCTGGTGCTCAGGGTCACTCTAAATATAGCGGTAGTCCTGCTATTCGACGCTCGCATAATTCGACCCATAGGTAATTGTAAACATTTTATATGGTTGTAATCAGCAATTCTTATGAAGTATGGTGATGAAAAAAAAGACAATAAAACAATTGGTATTATTGAATTATTTTGTTTTGAAAACCAGAAAATGCTTTGGTTTTTAATTCTACATCTGAAATTGTGATCGGCATATGAACTTCATTTATGCACATATTTTAATGAGAAGACGTGCATTTTAACTAATATATTAAATTATATAACTAGTGCAGCTCCTTTAGCAAAAATATCAACAGAAACTTACTAATAATTATTTATTTTACATGCAAGAATCATCGAGATCGGCATCCCACCAATGTCGTCCTGTACTCGAGTCTCGACTGATTTATTCCATGATTATGATTATGATAACAATACCTTGAAAGTAAGATAGTGGTTTAAAAAGAAAAGGTGAATATTATTGTTTTTATTGTCGATGATTTAATTGCTAGTATGAATAAACGCGAATCATGACAGTCTAATTCAAAACAAAGTTGTGACTCGAATTTCCTCTATTGTGTTTTTTAATATCGAAAAGCCATCAGCTATGTCAATGAAGTATTTTTATATAGGTGTTGAAATGCTTAGATATTTAGTTTTAATTTTTTGCGCAATTACTTATGAATTAAAGCAGATTTTCAACATAGTTTGTGGTCAGAATAATCCAAGCCCCATGACTAATTTTCATTTGTAATTAAATGAGCACAAAGCACAACTAGCCAATCCAATAAACTTATCATGGTTATGTAACACTAACCTGACTAAGAAGATAGGTGCCTGTTTTTGACCGACTCAGGTTTACATTTCTAGGTAAACATCATATCTATAGATATCTAGTCTTTTTCAATGATGACATCAGACATTCAGTATTTGAAAAGTGGATAATTTATGATGAATTAATGTAAAACTTATACGGTACCAATTTTGATGCACCAGATGCGCATTTCGACAAATAATGTCTCTTGAGTGATGATCAACCGAAATGTTTGAAATCCGAAATAACTATGAAGTTTTAGATCTAAATATAGCCAAAAACAGCGTGCCAAACAAGTGGAGCCAAATTCGACCAAGGATAAGAGCTATGCATGAGGAAGATAATCCTTAATTTTGAAATGAATTTCTAAATTTTATAACAGCAATTAAATATACATCCGTATTTTCAAGCTAGTAACGAAGTACTTAGCTACTGGGCTGTAGAGACCCTCGGGGACTAACAGTCCACCAGCAGAGGCCTCGACCCAGGGGTCATAATGTAAAACTTATACGGTACCAATTTTGATGCACCATGTTAAGAATGGAGATGTGGAGTTCATATCCCATTAAAGTAATTTACTTCACGTAGTTCAAAACACGTGAAATTAGTTTAAATTAATTTCTTTGAAAACATGCCAGAAGAAAATTTATACTAATGCAATAATCAATTATCTTTGGAATGAACAATATGAATTATTTACCCTGTGAAAAACGAATAGAAAACATCCTATATATTGGACATTCTCGAGCATACAGTAAAAATGAGCATAATCATTTGCGTGAGATTTCTATATGGTAGAGCCTTGATATTTAGAGGTCAAAGGGCAAGTATTATGACATCATTTACTGATCCTTTTAATTCTTTCTTCATTGAATTTGTCAATTCTCCAAAACATCCCAATTTCCCTCATTGTGATACATTTTAATCTGTGATCTATTTCAATCAGTCTGTTGATTTTTTGTTGGATTTGAATTATACATTTTTTTCGAAGAAATCTTTAGAGTAGCATAATTTCATGTGAATTTGCAATTTTTGAGCTACGTCTGTTCTATATTGCACTCAAATACAGTGGCAGATCTATACCTTACTGTGGGGTTTGGGGGGAGGTTTACCCATTTAAAAAGAATGATTTAAAATGGTGCATTTTAATGCATTTCTTGTTTTTTCTTCCCTTCATTTGTAGTCACCACATCTTTTATATGTTTGGGTGTGGTAAAACAAAAAAGAAGACCCCCCCCCCTCCAATGAAATATGCTGGTGTGACGTGTTTTGGAAATATTAAACACCAAAAAAAAAAAGATAGTTGAGGGTCGGGGGTAAAAATTAGGGACTGTCGGGTAACTGTAACCACACATGTTTTTATTTGGCCTGAACAATAATGAAGAAAACTACACTTAAATTATCTAGTTCAAATGAAACCGCCACCTATTTGCACCTTGTACAACTTTTACAGACCATACCCTAGTCAGTTCTGACAAAATATGAAACGGTCATTCTGAAGAGCGACTCCAGTCACCGACGCTCATAATTAATTCTAAATAATTATTTCCCCCATTTTCTCTCTCCCGAATTCTGAAACTACACTTAAATTATCTAGTTCAAATGAAACCGCCACCTATTTGCACCTTGTACAACTTTTACAGACCATATCCTAGTCAGTTCTAACAAAATATTTAAAATTAAAAACCTTTCATTAAAAAATATTACGCAAGAGAACATAGCCTTAACCCTTGTTAAAAATTTGAATTAGGCGCATATTACATTTGAATTGGAAACCCCCCAATGATACCACAGTCTTTCAGCTCAGTTTTTTGCATGAAGGACAGCCCCCCCCCCACCCCCCTTCAGCATAATGCATTCATACATGCATAATAAAGCCTTTTACTGAAGAAAGTATATAACCAATATTCCACACCAATTGCAATAGGATATATTTTTATTCTTTTCAATTACATTTCTACTTTGGCTAATTTTTTAAAAAAAGATATGCCAATTTTATACATATATTTCGGACCATAAGACTGAACACAAATGATTTGTGGATTTTTATGTATTTGATAGAAAGTTCGGTGAGGCTGTATGCTGGTAATTAGGGAGTATATGTTTCGAATCTTAAGAAGATTTCGTCTCTCTGAATGTATGTTATTTGAGGCATCTTTTTGAAATATTTCTGTGGCCCTTAAAAGGACCGGTTTTCTTCTCGAGCTTTACTCTGTCAGAAGAGCTCTCCTTATTTGTGCGCCATATTTCCATAGGTTTCCCTGGGAAATATGAACACCATCAGCCGCAAAGTCCTGGGGATATTTCAGTCGAAGTAAAATAAATCTTTTTCCGAGCTTTGCTCGCAGAATTGTGTTGATCCTGTTCCTCTTCCTCCTGAAGATATCGCTTGTCAGACCAGGGCTCTTCTTGAAAGTACCACCCCTGTCTAGAATCTGTCCCACGAGAACAGTTCCAACTCTGCTGTCTTCTAGGACCTGCACCAGTTGTAGGACGTTTTCAGCCACCTTTCTAGGTTTTCCGTCAACGCTTATTTCGTTTCCACAGAGATGAATGAAAACTCGATCAGGGGAATACTGAAGCAGGTTTTGCAGGCAGGTTTGATCTGGCTCCTTTGCTGTCATGCCACCAACTCCAAAATATTTTATTCTCGGGTCTGCTTCGGTAGATCTTCCGAGACGCGAGACAAAAGACGATCCAAAGATGGCAGCTTTCATGATGATATTAAACAACTGGACGTCGATACCGTGGCTTTTGTACATACTCGTGAAGCCAGTCTTATCATATTATTGGCTGACTGCAAAGAGTGAGATTCACTCAAAGTACTGCTCATTTTTACGTAGTTCCTTGTCATGAATTTGATATAAGAAAATTGTAATTTTATGATATTAAAAATGATTCAAATAAATGTTCGTAATTAGAACCAGGATCATGAAAATATATCAATCTTTAAAGTCATAATTGATATATACATTGTGCTGAAATTATGTACCTTTCAAACCATTTACAACATTACAAATTACAAAGTCACGGTCAATATGACCATGGGCAAAAAGTTACAAAAAGAAATTTTATGAAAGTATGACAAAATTTTACAGGACAAAAAGTCACAGTTTTATAAGAAAATAAAACCAAAAGTCACAATTAGAATTTTATGATAGCAGAAAATGTCATAGGACAAGAAGTCACAATTTATAAGAAAATGAAAATCTATTGATTTTTGATAGTGATATTGATATTTGAAAATATATCTGTTTTATTTATATTTTCTATGAGATTTTGATAATAATTATAGATTAAATTGTTATTCCTTTTATCATATTTATTGTACAATATCATTTTTATTTTTAAAAAGAGAGATTTCTTATGTAGATGAAATAAAAATAAACTTGATGATCATTTGGTTTAGTATACTATATATTAATGATTGTCAAAACAAAATCTGATGACAGAATTATGGTTGGCTTCCTTTCACTCCAGAAGAAAAAGCCGCCAGACGTTAGTTTTGTTGTCTTTTGGTTTTTATTGGGAATAAGAAGGATGGCACGATCCCTCATGCCTGCTGGTTTCTACACACGACCCTGCTATATGTACATGTATATAGAGTCTAGTTGGTTAAATTTTAACATAAAAAGAATTATCTCGTAATAGGAAAGTCTTCCACTTTTGTATAAAAACACCCAAAGTAAACCTCCAAGTTGTATACAGTAGATGTGTGGTTGTTCGCATATCGGAGATAATTTGAATTCAGATAATCAGAAAATATATTTGAAATAAAAGAGGGTGAGAGAAGAAACATACTATGCAAAATAAATAAATGAATAATAAAACAATGTCGAATATGTGCCTACGTATTGTTCGTAAATTGGGGGAGTGGTATTTGTACTTATGATTACGAAGGTTGGTCACAGTAGAATAACCTGGTGTTATTTTATTTACAGGTAATTGTTTACACCTGCACGTTGTTAATCCAAGTTTAAGGTGTCTAGCTGTGCCTTGTTCACACCTGCTATCATGTGATTAAAATATAAAAGATGACTTAGGAATTGTTATGGAGATAACACTATTGTAAATATGCTTTGAATAAAAAGCCATTGTTTTCAAGTTGTTTATTCGTTATTAGATATCTTAGACATAATTCAGAAATCTTATGCATTAAAATATCAATTTTGGAGTTGGATAATACAAGTTAATTTGTATCTTTCAAGTTATGATGTGCATACGAAACAGAAAACTGAGAAGGGGGTTTATTATTACTATGGATTTAAAACCAGTAGGGCACCGCTACGAGTTAAATACCACGCATGCGCAGAAGCCGGTGATCCGAGTCGTTCTTTTCCCTATATATTCTATTAAGAACGACCATGGTCACCAGCGACAGCCACCACGGTTACACCGGTAAGTTTAGAGGTAATGTATAATATATCTTATATATACAGTCATAATTTTTATATTCCAGTCTTCGTTTTTTATGCTTTTTAGGGCATGACAGGCGTTGAACCATAAATAAATGACTGTTTGATTGTGTATTTATATTTTGCCCTGCCCCATCATTCAGCTGATTTGTGTATTTCTAGGCGTGTCTTAGTTTTCCTTTTGACATAAAAAGGCAAAGTTTGTGTTATTCTTTCAAGAAATGGGGCCCAAGTTTGTAAGGTCTTTCGCATTTACTTGATTTTAGACTCATTTACGTCCGAATTTCCTCGAAGATGGCACGTTTTGTTTGTTGAATGATACTTATATTGAAAGAAAGATCTAACTTGACAACAAACTGATCAGATATGCTCACAAGGACACTTAGATACTGAATTCTATATTTCTAGTTGAGATATTTACAAGTGGGTTAACCTTTTAGCTGATTATAAGTTTGTTGAGTGTAGAGGTATGATTGAGTGTCCTCAGAGTTATGAACCTCTGTGTAATGTATGTTTAATATCTGTATCAATTAAATTAAATTTTCTTGTACAGAGTATTCCTAATGGATTTAGAATTAATATTAAGAGAAAAGAATGCCTTAGTTTCATAGCTATAAAACTTCATTGTTATTTCGGATTTCAAACATTTCGGTTGAGTATCACTGAAGAGACATTATTTGTCGAAATGCGCATCGAACTTTGAATCGAGCGTTTATATTGAACAGTATCGATATTTCGGTGAATCGTTTCAGCCCTACAGTTGACCCATCATGTAGGTTCACAGTAACAGGAATCACTTGCACACTCGATTCACTACTTTCCACAATCTGAGTTGCATCAGTATTAACTGATAGGTCCTGATGAAGTGTTCCATGATCTCATTTGCAGATTTCTCCCCAATGAGGTTTTTGGTAGGTGAAGAATTCAAATCCTCCAGTCCAAAATAATCAACCGTAGAGCAGAGGATCATCAGACAAGACTATTAGGAGGGTAGTCAAGTCTTCCAATCAACGACACCTATCGCAAAATTTATCAAGTATGCAGAATAGTGTAAGGAACGATAACTCTGGGTAGATATTGAAAATAATGCATACTGCATCAAAATACCGATGCAGTATCATATATTTCTTTAAAGTACTTAAAATTTTCTTCTGCTGCAATAGCAAGCAAATGTTTAGTGACACGTTTTAAAACGCGTAGTGTAAGATATAAAAAAAAAAAACGCGTGGGTTGGAAGAGATCGCGCGGTTTGGAAGTTTGTAAGCATTCATCGGGTGTTGTTAACGGAAAATGAATCGGAACGTAAAATACTGTATGCATACTTGATACACAGGCACTCGACGTTTTAAACATCTATAATAAAAAAGTATCTTCCTGTAAACATAATATTCACAAGGTATATCACGCCTCCATCTTGGTTTTCTATTTTACAAGGTGCATCGTTTGAAAATGTCGGAGAAAAGTTCGATATAATATGATAATTAGACCCCTACCGTTTAGAAGCAACTCTGTCAAGGTCTTACCTGTCGCATCGTCATGGTGAACTGGAAATAAAGTCCATTTATCGGCTATAATCAACCGTCAAACATCGTCTACTGCTTCTCAAATGCGAAAAATCGCTGAAAGATTGCAAAATGTAGGTCACAGTTACGGGTTCAATCCCACGGTGGGGAAACATGGATAATGTCTTGGAAATACAGGAATCCTTAAAATACCCCAACTCAAGGTTGGTACATAGTTATATTGTGTGAGGCCCCGGAGAGAGACTGCATGAGAATATCATACTAAAAACACCCCATGTGACATCATACGCGTTTGTAAAATCTTTAATTGATTAAAATTTGCGCATGATATAAATATTCATATCTTTCGGAGGAATTTTATTCACCGGATAAAATAATGAATTTGATAAACGATTGATACCAAAAAAGTTTATATTGTTTAGGGCAATAACTCCCATGCTGGTATTTCCTCTACTGTATGTCTATTGTACAATGGTTCCCCTTATATCCATAATTAATCTATCCATATTTGTAAAATAGCAAGTTTTTTTTAAACTGTTGACATTAAAAATGGACCATTTTAACACTTTGTTATGTCTTTATTTTTTTTTTAATGAAAATATGCGATTTTTCTTGTGTTGATTTCCCGTGGGGATCCGGGTTCCATTAGGTCCTCAGTACCCCCTTGCTTGTCGTAAGAGGCGACTAAATGGGGCGGTCCTTCAGATGAGACCGCAAAAATCGAGGTCCCGTGTCACAGCAGGTGTGGCACGATAAAGATCCCTCCCTGCTCATGGCCATGAGCGCCGAGCATAGGCCTAAATTTTGCAGCCCTTCACCGGCAGTGGTGACGTCTCCATATGAGTGAAATATTCTCGAGAGGGACGTTAAAAAATATTCAATCAATCTTGTGTTGATATATACCTCTGTTTATATATGTCTGACATACTTAAAAAGATGGACATATACACAATTTCCATGGCTATTTATTAAATTAAACTTTATCCCATACGTGTGGTGGATATTGAAAGTGAGATAAAGCATTAGCTTTATCACACGCCCGTTTGATAAAGCACTTCCTGTCCGAACAACTTTTGACACTGTCCCCGCTTGGATGACATATTTTCTTTGTTTATATATATCGATGCATGAAATAAAGCGTAAAATTTGTTATTCTGTATTTATTTATAGCAAAATTAAAATGATGTTGCCCCCACTGACATATAATGCAAGTTACCGGCCAATTGAAATGCCAACTCGGTCAATAACTACTCAAAAATTACGATCAGAAAACAAAAATATGTGCGCACTATTATCATCGACAAGGAATCGACCGCCTACTGGACAAGCATAATCGAAAGTACCTCAACATGCTGCGGTACCAAGTATTCACAAGCACAGTGAAAGGTGAAGATAACGAACAGTTATCAATCTCATAACTCCTACAAGCAATACAAAATAGATAGTTGGGCAAACACGGACCCCTGGGGTCAGTTGCCTAGAAGGAGTAAGCATCCCCTGTCGACCAGTCTCTTTTCTCTGGAGCATACTGAATGTAACAAATCTCAACAGCTTTACTTACTAGGATTTACTTTCGCCCTCAGATCCAAAGAAACTACGTAAATAAAATCCAAATGCACAAACACTTCTACTTTTCATTGTACACTGTTGAATATAATAACGCTGTATTAAAATATTACTTTCATTGATCGTTGTTACACATGTTTATTTTAAAAAGACGACGAAATCAAACTTTTATCAGAAGGTCGGGCCTACGTCAAAAAATAGATACTCGGTCAATAGTTGTTACTTTGTTGGAATGGCAATACCATTATTAATGATAAACTATAATCCCTTCTAAAACAATGTTCATCCATGGTTTCTTTTATCAAAATGCCCTTTTGTACTATATATGAATGGATTATAAGCCCACTATTTTTTCCCGCGTAAGGAAGACAGATTAAGCACGACGTCTGAGCCACGGATTCAAAACAAATTCAATCAGCTGTTTCTACCATACTGGGGATCATCTCAAAATCAAGTGAAAAGAAGACGTATGAGATAAATAGAACATCTATAATTGCGTATTTTGATATTTGGTTTATCCAACTCGTTGATATGGTGTGTTTAATTCGCTTGGCAAGCCTCGCGATTAAGTACACCATATCAACTCGTTGGATAATCCAAATATCAAAACACGCAATATAGATATCCTCTATATATCAAGTGGAAATTAATACATTTTTCAACTTTGAACCATCAATATTGGCAATTCACATGAGGACAGAGCCACATTATACCTTAAATCTTAGTTGGTTATTATATGTGGTCACAACAGATATAAGGTGTGATTAACCCTAACCCTGACAAATCTAGGTTTATCTGATCTTTGGAATGTCTCGAATGTAAATAATAATACTTAAAAGTTAATCGAACAACGTGTGATTGATGTTTACAAACAAGCAATTTTAGAAGACATTTCAAATTCCAAAGGTTTTTTTTATATCAGCATTTGATTGATAACTTATTTACAGTTTTACTTAACAAAACCCATTGACTCTGTTCACAAATCTTTTATTACTCGTTTTAGAACTTCATCTCATAAATTGAATGTTGGAAGACATAATATAGTCAGAGAAGGACGGTTATGTACTGTTTGTGAGCTAAATGATGTAGAGGATGAGTTCCACTTTATTTTAAAATGCCCTCTATATTATGACTTGAGAAAAAATATGTTTAAAAATTTATTATCCGCAACCCAGAGTTTTCAAACTGATTAAACTACTCAGTGTCAAAATACTAAAGAACTGATTAATTTTGGAAAATTTTTACAATATGCAACTAATCTACAAAACTTTCATATGGTGTGATACCGTTTGTTTAATTCAAATTGTGTGACACTTCCAATGTTAGTTCGTGGTGCTTGGGTGACATTTTTTTTAAAAGTCCAAACACATCTTGTTGAACCAAAAGCGTTTTTATATTCTCATGTCATATCATTTAATATGATAGTGTTATGATGTTAAAAAAATATTGCAATTGTATATTGCAAATCTGTGCAACATAGAATTATATATACAGCTGTAGAATACATGAATGTATTATATATTCTAACTTGACCGAAATGTCTATTTATTATTCAAATTAAGTTTTCGTGGTATTTTAAAATAAGACTTCAAAATAAATTGCAGGTGGTAATTTTTGTTGATAAGAAATCAATGTACCATATCCCCATTATCTTCTCATTTATATGTCTGACAGCGTAATAATACACAGACACTTCTCGGAATTTGACAATCTGAAAAGAATAGAACTAGATCTTTATAACCTAGATTATTCAGATTCATGTCCATTATTTTGATTTTTCGGTAAACAAAAGAATGTAACTGATTTATAATGTTGACGTCAAAACTACATTTGAATTGCATTCTTTTGTACTGTATTCGTAAAGAACATAATAAGGAGATATTAAGAATAGACAGAGGATATGAATCATGCCCTGCATTCCTTGATAACATCCAATGTATATCTGAATAAATTAGAATTCATAGAACTTAAAGCATACCCTTGACTGGCTCCATCTGATCTACAGTGTAGTATGGCCAGTTGTATGTCCCCCTTTTCCCCTAGGAGTTGAGGGGTAGGTCCCCTTGCCCCTGGGAGTTGAGGGTTGGGGCCAAACCTATCCCAGATACTGACTGCATAGTTAGAATGGGTTTACGGCATCTATCGATAGATCGAGGATAGAGCTGTATCTCAAGGTTTATCACAAAGTCTGTCTATTTTACAAGCTGCATGCATTGTTTGCAATTTTTGACGAAATGTAATATAATGATTAAATGCACACTGTTTAGAAACAACTGTGTAAAGGTCTTATCTCTGGCATCGTCATGGTGAACTGGAAATAAAGTCCATTTATCGGTTATAATCACATGCAGATTATATAACCATATTCCAAGCGGGGAAGGGGTGTAGATCTTCATCAACTAATCAAAATAATCCGCGAACATGTATAACACAAGTAAAATCTTGTTTTATTCCTTATCATTCCTTAGAATGCATACTCCCTCATTCGCAAAGTTTCAAATTTTGTTTTTTATGAAAATGAAAAAAATTAGTGAATAGAATGTATTTATTACATGTAGACGAATTTAACTCCACTTTTTTTGGCACGCTGTTTTTGGCTATAATAGCTCTAAAACTTCATTGTTATTTCGGATTTCAAACATTTCGGTTGAGCATCACTGAAGAGACATTATTTGTCGAAATGCGCATCTGGTGCATCAAAATTGGTACCGTATAAGTTTTACATGTACCTACAAAACAGCGTTCGAGAAAAGTTTGAAAAATGGGTGGATCTAACAAGAGCTAAGCACATACACACCTCAATGCCCTGCTGTATTTGCATACTCTTCTTATTGGTTACTTTGTGTATTTAAAGAACATACTTGGTTATTTTACTTATTCTGTCCAGGATGTCGATGACAATGTTCTTAGGTTTTGTTTACATCACTGCTGTATTCATACAGAATTGCGTATCGTCAGAATCTAGTACATCTCATCCCTTGGTCATTGGAGACATTAGAGAATGCCTGACAGGGGTCGGAAGAGACGTCTCACGGTTCGGAGTTCTTCCGGGAGTGGGATGGGACAACCTGAGAAACAAAGCCGGCGACATGGTGGTCTTTTTCAATTATTCGCAATGTCGGACAACCGACGATGGTAAATACCTGATACCAGACAACGTATTTACCGTTCCTGTGAAAACAAGTCAAGTTGAAATATCAGGAGAAACATTTCAACACTGGAGTGACTATGTTTCTACAACGGCATTTTCTATCAATAGCGAAGCTTCTCTGTTTTATAAGGGTATACATCTCAGTGGGTCGTTTTCAGCAGAAAAGGAGACAGTGAAAAGAAATCAAGTTTTAGGAAAGTCGGTAACTACACGAATTCAGGCAAGATATGTTCGATATTCAGCTAAACTTCAACATGGTTCTCAACTAAGCTCAGTATTTCGTCAACAAATCTTAAACATCGCCAACAATATTCGAAGAAACCTGTCCACATTAGCCGAATATGAGAGTCAAATATTAATTCGAGATTTCGGAACGCATATTCTTTCAAGTGTAGACGCCGGTGCTGTTGTTTCTCAAACGGATCAAGTGAAGTCATCGTTCTTGAGAAATCTTAATAAAGACACCAGCAGATTGCTTGCGGCGGCAGGTGGCTCTTTCAGGCTCATATTTCGTATGTCTAATGAACTACATACAGGAACTTCTAAGCAATTTATTGATACGTATGAAGGAAATCGAACTCATTCAGTAATTAGTACCAACGGAGGACCTATATTTAAACCGAGCAACTTTTCTCTTAATGATTGGGCATCGGAGATCAGGGAAAATTTGGTTGCAGTAGATCGGGGAGGCTTCCCAATATATGAAGTGATTAACGCGCGAAATTTTCCACATACCCCTGTCTCCGTCATATATTCTACGTTTGAGCAGGTGAAAAACGCCGTGGAAGAATACTATAAATTTAATACATATCGAGGGTGTACTGATATAGACTCTCCCAATTTTTCGTATTTGGCCAATGTGGATGATGGTACTTGTTCGTACAAAGTGGGCAACTATTCCTTTGGTGGGGTTTACCAGACTTGCACACAGACTGGACAGTTAAATGCAAGAATATGTCCCTCTCTTGTTCAGAAAAACCCTTTAACCGGAGATTTCTCTTGCCCAGATGGGTTTGAATCTGTATTTCTGTTAAATGGAAAAGTCTCTTCTTCAGAGGTTCGCCGAAGGTGTACATCGTGTGGCTTTTTATGGTTGGATACATGCTGCTCGAATTATTACGTGTACGGCAGTGCTCAATATAATACTTACTGGTGTGTAGGGAAATCCCAGAGTCGATCGCATTTGGGTTTCCTTTTTGGGGGAACGTACACCAGCAATGTTGACAATCCTCTAACTCAAGCACGTGAATGTCCGCTACATTTTTATCCCTTGGCAATGAGTACCGACATCAAATTATGTGTTTCGGACGATTTTGAACTAGGCTTCCGGTATGCTGTGTCTTTTGCCGGACTTTTCAGCTGCAAATCTGGCAATCCTCTAGCAATCATGAAGGAGGATGTGTCCAAAAACAACTCAAACAACATGCATTCATATCTCACGTCTGCTAATTCAGAGTTATGGCCGCATGCGTGTCCAACTGGTTATAGTAATCATCTGGCAGCCTTGGCAGAATCTTGCGAAATTAGTTACTGTGTGAAATCGCAATCTTTCTCCAAACAAGAGTTCCAATCCATTAGGAGACCCCCATTCATTGAATTACCTCGTATGGCCTTTTTACAACTCGATGAAAACAACGGCACATTTCAAGCATTAACCGGATCGAACCAGTCCTCCCAAATCTCAAGTAACCCAACATCCAGTGAAAAGTCCGTCAACAACATGACAAGTATCATAATAATTTCTGTTCTTTTTTCTATCACTGCTTTGGCAATGTTTATTTTCGTTGGCTTCTGCATAAGGCGCCGATTGAGGAAAAGTGGAGGAAAGGAGGTACACGAGGAGTCTAGATCACAGGGAGGGGAAACGGAATCTAGAAGTGATAGGACCAGGGAAACGTCGGTTCGGGAAATGAAATCGGAATAATAAGAAAATAACAAAGGGTCATTTTTAGAGGCTATGGTAAAATCGGTAGTATATTTACTCTTTCAATGCTAATTGAAATTAAAAGGCTTATTAAGATGAAAAGAGAATATGGTTTGTACATAAGTGGTATATATCAATGAATATTTTGATGGTAAAACACTCATAGTTCTGAAGCCTATACTTAAACTACATGACATATGGCGAACTAGAAAGCTATCATATAGCAATAAATGTGAAATTGTCTCCATTTTGGGACAAATTACAAATCTCCAAGGATATTATGATTTCTTCAAAGCTATTTCTTATAAAGTGAAAAATTACAACAGTACTTGGTTTAACTACATAATGAGATTGATCACTGTTCAATATCTTCACCTTTCATAATGCAAATTTTGAATGATCATGGATTATCTTACATATGTCAATTATGTAACTTTAGACATACTGCTGATAAATTTCATTATGAATTTCATTTTCATTATATTCTTGAATGTGAAGACTAACGAATTTAAGAAAGAAGCATTTAAATGCAAGATTATTGTACATCACCAAATGTCATCAAGTTTTGCGAACTTATGTCAAATACTAACTATACAACATTACAAAATACAACGGGGTTGTTGTTTATAATGCAAAATCTCATACTATGCATCAAATATCCTATTTCAAAAAAATATTCAAGATCGATTTTGGATATCTCGAACCCCCGGATATCTCGAAGTTTCTTCGAGGTCCATCGGATTTCGAGATAAAGATATTTTACTGCATATGTATGTTTATTCTATATATATATATATATATATATATATATATATATATATATGATATAGTCAGTTTGTTCTCCATGCCTTCCATGTCTCCTTTGATTATGACATGTATAGTTGTAATGCTATCTATGTTCCTCGTGTACCATTATATGATTTCAATGAATAAACTGACCTTGAACTTGAGAATGAACAGCCATGTAATGTGACTTGGTTTAAAAATAACGTTTTGATTGATCAGTTCAAGCAAAGCTAGATTAGTGGCATGTACCATTCTTCAATAGGAAGTACATGTATAACTACAGGAATTTTAAACAGTTTATATTGAAAAATACTCTCTTAAATTACCTGAAAAACATTTTCAAATTTATTTGTAAATTCAGAACTGGTAAAGCTAGATTACAGA
Source organism: Ostrea edulis (assembly GCF_947568905.1). Classification (NCBI taxonomy): domain Eukaryota; kingdom Metazoa; phylum Mollusca; class Bivalvia; order Ostreida; family Ostreidae; genus Ostrea; species Ostrea edulis. The sequence goes on from NC_079169.1 coordinate 90,501,289, forward strand.
GAGAGAGAAAGAGATACATAGAGAAAATTTCAATTAGAAATTGGTTTGGTGATGGATTTCATTATATATTTAATTGTACTGATATATCTGTAAAACAAGCTAGGTAATCCAATGTTTCAAGGTATTATTACACAAATCTTAACATTCATTAGTTTAATCAACTAATTAACGTAACTAACAGAAACACATTAGTCAGGGTATATAGATTTATCAGAATTATCATGAAGAGAGTTCTCCAGGTTAAACTCTCTCTCTCTCTCTCTCTCTCTCTCTCTCTCTCTCTCTCTCTCTCTCTCTCTCTCTCTCATATTTTGGTAACTGCTTTACGCATGTTTGTTTTCGTTGTATTGTAAGAAATAAAATATTGATTAATCGAAGCGTTGTATCCCTTATTACGTGTATTATAAGTGTTCCTTCGTCTCTTGAGTGTATTATCCTACATGATAGGTCAATACACGTAACGTTTCTTGTTTCAAAATAGCATTTTGAAAGTTTATATCAGCTACATTAATTTTCCATTAGAAAAACAAAATCGTTTGTGTCTTTTTAATATAACTTATATAATAAGTTAAAAATGTATTGAGATATATCAAAGATGTATTATCTATTAACAATAATAATTTTCATTCATATTTCGATTCAATATATCCCAGTCAACTCGAAATAAAAGACGCCACAGAGTCGTCCACTTCTGCTTCATACTTAGATATTTTACTGAAAATAGATATTGACGACAAACTAACAACTCAACTTTATGACACATGGGATGATTTCAACTTCTCCATCGTCAACTTCCCATATTTATGTAGCAGTATTCCATTATCACCTGCATATGGTGTTTACATCTCTCAACTGACTCGATACGCAAGAGCTTGTTCTGGGTATAATCAGTTTTTAAATCCAAGCAGGCTACTGACAAACAGGTTAATGGTGCAGGGTTTCCAACAGTCTCGTTTATAATCAGCAGTTCGTAAATTCTATGGTCGTTATAACGATCTAGTTTGCCATTGCAACCTATCATTGGGTCAAATGCTGTTTGACGTGTTTCATACCGATTGTTAGGTCGTTCTTGGCACACTGATTTTTGACTACGGATGACTCCGTTTGCCTGATCAGGATATAGGGCTCACGGGGAGGGGTGTGACCGGTCGACAGGGGATGCTTGTTTGTCCAACTATATTTTGTATTGCTTGTAGGAGTTATGGGATTGATCGCTGTTCGTTATCTTCGCCTTTCATGCAGAAAATAAGTATGAAATGTTCTTAATGACAATCAATTACTTTTATATACGATATGCATTTTGACACATAATTATACGTATTCCATTTAGTAGTATAAATACATAGAATGTGATAAAAATTACAGTATGTTCTTGATTTAAGTCATAGTCAATCATTATGACCTGTATATCAAATTGCTATTACATAATTATAATTATGTGCGGGGTTTTTTGATGATCGGGTTCGAATGCTTTGGTCACGTGGTTAAGACATATAAATACGTGAACATGTGTTTGAACGGCATTCTAAGCACGCTCGCTAGTTTAGAAGTGCTACATATTAGATACGCACAGGTAAATTTACTAAAATGCATGGCGGACAGTGATTATAGTATCAAATAGAATGTATGGCGGACAGTGATTATAGTATCAAATAGAGTGTATGGCGGACAGTGATTATAGTATCAAATAGAATGTATGGCGGACAGTGATTATAGTATCAAATAGAATGTATATGAACAGTTTTTGTTTTGTTTAATTTAAAAAATTGATGTATTTATGTTTGTAAATAATAAAGTGCTAGCGAGCTGCTATGCTACTGATAACACGAGTTTCTTATTTTATGGAAATCAGCATTTAATTAATTTATATTCGGACGAACGAAGTGAGGGAGAATATAATTGAAAATATTAGATAGCGAGGTGGAATATTGTTTGGTACAACAGTAGAAAAAATGAAAACCAATACGAGTCTCATTTGAGTATAGAATTTATGTGTATAGTTTTCTCTCCGAGTCTGTATTCGGAAATCCAGCTCGGAAGTATTGAAAATGGTTGGTTAATTGTATATTGGTTAAGATCCCGTTCGGAATGTACGTTGTGGCTGGCAAATAAACTTTATGTAACTGAACCAGAATTTGAGTGGAATTTTTCATAATCTTTCTTGTGTTTTTAAAATTGGTATTTTGAAATTGACAATTCTTTGAAAATCATAGTGTGGACAGTATAACTATTCTTTACGTTTACTTTGAAAGGGCGGGGTCGTGCCCTTACCAGGATTCCTCCTCCTTATTTGATATACTAAATAATTATCCACGCATGTAGTTGTATCAGTGTTTGATATTACATAACAAGGTAGGTTTATTCATTCGGAATCTGGAAAATTGGCCTCGTTAGTGTACTAATATACTGTTGTTTTTACTATAATTAGCTTTCTCACGGTGGGTCTTTGTTAAACTAAGTAATCTTTGTACAGCATGTCAAAAGACATTTGTAAATCTAGTCACCAAACATTTAGCATGTAAGAAAAGATGAAGATAACGAACAGTGACCAATTACATAACTCCTATCTAGTTCTAAAATCAAGTCTGTATGGTTTGAGGGAGATTCTACGAAATCCATTTAAATTCTATCTACTGCTGATCAGGATTTATAGGATTACCAAGAATTGATAAAAGAATTAAATACATGTAGGTTACGCGATGAATGTATTTTGGTTCCAGCTGACAAAACTTGTAACAAAATTGTCTTTGTAAGGCTTACTATTACAACTGCATTTCAAACCAATCTGGCATTAATTCCAAATTTTGCAATCCTACCTATACTCCAACTACCCTTTCAAAAGATGAAATTCTTTAAAATCATACTTCAGTTTTAAAAACATGTGATATCCCAGTCAATGGGACGAATTGATATGAGTTATTTCAGAAAACATGATAACATATAACATTGCAATGCTTCTCTAATTTTCAGCTGTTTAAAGTGAACACCCTTTAAAATTTCTTGAACTTGTCTGTAAGGGATGCAAGACGAAGATGGTCTATTATGTCAGATACGAGACTGGCACGAGCCGCGTAGCGGCGAGTGATCAGTCCCGTATCTGACACAATAGACCATCGAGTCTTGTATCTTACTTAAAACATTGTTCTATCTAAAAGCAAATGCATTTAAACGCACACAAAAAACCCACGTACAAATAATCATTGGTATAGACAAATATATACACCTTTCGTTTCTGATTTGTTTGTAATAATTTTGATATATTAGGAATTCATAAACTTTAATGGCACACAAGGTCAAATCTTGTCTTTAATTCACAAAAAAACTGTTAGCTCATCATTTCAATTGATAATACGGTACTCCTCAAAACAGGGTTTTGTTCTTCATGGAAAACGATTCGAACGCTTCTATTGTCTGAAGACTGTACTCAACAAAACAGGTTTTCTTTTTTGGGTGAATGAGGGGACGTAAAGGGTGTTCGGAAAGAATGTTTTAGATAAAACAAAACATTGATTTCCTACGTTCCTTTCTGGGAACCTTAATAATATGATACTGACACGTAGGCTTATAACTGGTATAAAAACAGAAGCCGCATCCCTCTTTTAGCATTTAGTCCGGGTGTCTTGAAGAAATGGACTCAGATGATGACTACCCTCTTACTCAAAATAAATTTCGCGATACTACTACGGATTTAGCAGACGAGAATTCTGATGCTATTTTGAATGATATTCTGGATTTAGAGGAAGAAAGAAGGAAGAAACCAAATTTTAAATTGAACTTTGACCTTAAAAGTGACTGTTTTTCTGATATATCAGATGCAGACAATGACCTCTTAGTTCAGGCCTCACAGGAAATAGAGAAAGTGGATAATTTCGAACGATTTGCATTGCCTTTCCAGGAACACGATGTACAAGACTTTGTTTTGAACTCCAAACCTGTCAATACCATTAACAAGACACGTTGGGCAGTGAGCGTCTTTAATTCTTGGAAAAACGCGCGGAAATGGCCCGGCGAACTTCTGACTATGTAAAATGAACATTTGAATTCGGCATTGAAATTCTTTATTCTTGAAGTACGAAATAAGGCAGGAAAAGAGTACTATCCGAATACAGTGTGTGAAATAATCATATCACTGCAGCATCATTTGAGAGCAAATAAAATATTCGTCATGTCATCTGCGATTTGCAACTACAAACGCACCTCCGATGAACAATTACAGAGTGTTAGTGATTTAATTCAGAAACCGTCCACAGTGTGCCCGCCGGGGGCGAAAAAAGTGAAGCTCAATGAAAGTGTTTACTTTGGATCGAGAAAAGAAATAAACATCACTGCCGGGGATGTAACAGTGAATTTGCGACTTTAATGTGCATGTGTTTAAATGAATGATTGTGACATGGATTTGTAACTGTGGTGCCTTAAAGTTTCATATCCGGATTATATCGGATTATTCATGAAACACTCATTTCGTAGAATCTACTGGAATTTTTCATGCCTTGAATATTGTATTTGATAAATAATAAATATGTTTTCTCGAACAACAAAGAGTGGTCTTTGTTCCTGGTTTTTACTGTCAGTCCAGTATTTCTCATAATATTGGCCTGCTCTTAATAATACTGGACTGCTCTTAATAATACTGGACTATGTTCAGTACAGTATGAAAAATAAAGTACTGTCAAAACAATGAACTGACGTCACACCAATGTTTTAAATACAGGTGAATAACACACTTGAGTGACCACCTTACAATGTTTTTCAGCTCTTGTAGTGTGAGGACGTATTCCTCGCCATTTATGTCAGTAATGTGGCACTAAGTCAACTTTTTACTCCAGATGCGACCGTTAGAAGAACACCTACTACGCACAGAAAACGAGAGAATTTCAGATAATTTCTCGGATGGAGAGAAGTCAGATTATCAGTCGCCATTTCGGGACAATAAAGAAAATAACACGCCAAAACGGGGAAATAAAGATTTGCCAAGTCAGGGCAATGAATTATGGCACATGATATTGTTAGAAATGAAAGTAGAAAGAGAAATCGTAAACATGATGATAGTTCTGACTCCGAGTTCAGTGCAGGCTTAGAAAGCACAAATACTGAGAGTGAGCAGTCATTATCAGACTCAGAAATGTTTAACCCATCACAAATTCTGAGGAACAAAGGAGGTGGTTATAATACCCAAGAAAGTATCCAAATACATTGAGAACTTTGCTAACAGTGGCATTTCTAAGAGCACTAGAGAAGAAATTACTAAAAACTGCAGAACTCCAAACACAAAAAAAGAATCAAATCAAAAGAAACGGATCGCTTTGTCAAAAAAATTATATAGGAAGAAGTTCAATCAGCCCATCTCAAACAAACAAGAGAAACTTATCATTAACAGGTGCAGTCCAAAGACTATATCTACCTACGTAGCTACTTATAGCTACCTAGGTATTTAAAGGGACTGATTCACGATTTCTCCCAAAATTTTATTTTTCACTTTTAATGATCCAAATCTACTATCTAACATGTTTAAAATGTTTCCCATAAAAATTAAGGTTATACATTATCACAGAAGCTCATTTGAGAGAATTCATTATTTCTTTGTAAACAAAGATTGCGGTATGTTATTGTTTACGAATTTTCAAAAGAAATGGATATCGATTTAAGCTTATTATTTATATCTTTCACATTTCAAGTACATGTATTCTTTGTGTAAAATGTGTCATCTAAAAGTTAAATTTTGTGACTATGCAGAATTAAGATGCTATATATAACAAATTCAATATTTCACCAGTTTGTTTATATACATAAAAAGAATCGAGTCTTTGTTTACATAACTAAGATTTAAGTGTGGAATATAGCTTTTATTCTTGCATTCAGAAGGTCAACATTTTGGTTGTCAATATTAAATGAGTTATACTTTTAATGTTTAACATCAAAAATAAAAATTATTTTGTTCAAAAATCGTGAACCAGTCCCTTTAAACCTACTCCAGGTAGCTATTTTTACCTACTTTTTCCTTTACTTGCATTTCATGGTCAAACGCAGGAACGGCGCAATATGGTGTGTACCAAATTCCTTGATTCACCTACACTGACGATGAATACCACAAAGACATTGGATACAAAATGATTACTTTCCAACATTTCAAATTTGCATCAATAACTGCACCCAGTTCCATTTTCTAGGAGCTTATGACCAAAGCTACGTGATAAGAAGTCTAGAATATCTTAAAAATCTGTGTTAATTTTAAAGTTTACCTTCATGCATCTTTACATTAAAAGTTTTTGGGGCGATTTTTTATGCATTTCCTCTACATTCTCCACCCTCGTAAAGTATTCAAATTTACACTCCGAATTTTGCCGTGCACATGCACAACATTGTACATAAAACGACGGACCTGTTTAAAAGATGCGCCTTAATTATTATTCATTTATATTTTCAAAAAACAGGTAAATGTCGGTAGAAGTAGCTACTTTAAGTAGGTTTAAATACCTAGGTATCTTTTAATAGCTACGTTGTAAGACAAAGTCTTTGAACTGGACCTGATTAATGCACAAAACCGCATTCTTGATACTGCTGGTCCGTTACCCATTCTTTGGCAAGAAGCAGAAAAATTAAAGAAAACTAATAAGGGTATAGACCCAAATGATGTCATTGGCATTATTCAAAGAGCCTTAAAGCTAATAGGAAATGCACATTATGTTTATATGACTGACCGACGCAAGACACTATTGAGCAAGCTGGTACCCGAGTGTGTTGGTCTCATTGAAGACAGTTCAGGGGGAAAAGCATGAAGAGAATGCAAGGTGAAGATAACGAACAATGATCAATCTCATAACTCCTACAAGCAATACAAAATAGATAGTTGGGCAAACACGGACCCCTGGACACACCAGAGGTGGGATCAGGTGCCTAGGAGGAGTAAGCATCCCCTGTTGACCGGTCACACCCGCCGTGAGCCCCATATCCTGATCAGGTAAACGGAGTTATCCGCAGTCAAATCAGTGTGCCAAGAACGGCTTAACAATCGGTATGAAACACGTCAGACAGCATTTGACCCAATGCGAGGTTGTATTGACGAACTAGATCGTTATAACGACCATAGAATTTGCGAAATGCTGACTTCAATCGAGACTGTTGAAATCCCTGTACCATCAACTTGTTTGTCAGTAGCTTACCTCGATTTAAAAACTGACTATACCCAGAACAAGCTCTTGCATATCGAATCAGTTGAGATATATAAACACCATATGGATGCAGGAATCTAAAGACAAATTATTTGGCAATAAATTTAGAAAACTTCTGGCCGAAGACATTAAACATATCCGGGAATTATCTGACCTTCTACAGAATAGACAAGGCTTTAAAACGGGAAACTTTGGCAATGATAATAAAGGTTCTTTCAGAAATGGTGGAAACAGATCACAGCAGTTTTTTCGATCAGGGCCCTCAAACAACAAATACCAGTTTAGGGGCCACAACTACAGAGGGCAGCACAATCAGAGGGGGAGGGGAATGTCAAAGACCCCATTCCCAAGGGAGACAGAGAATCAGTAGATGTGAAGGTGAGTTTACTCAATTTCCAACCAGATTTTCCTGTCATGACAAAAGAAATTGTAGATGCTCCTGTAGGAGGGAGCATAAAACTTTTTCCCAAAAAAAAAAAAAAATAGAAAAACTATCAAAAGATCAATGAATTCTAAAAACTTTAAAAGGTCTAAAGTTCGAATTTACCAAGAATCCTCCAATGCAACTAAAAACTCCCAATCATCATGTATTTTCGAAAGAGAAAATCAGTTAATAAACGAGGAAATTCACGAGGGAATTATGAGATTGATCACTGTTCGTTATCTTCACCTTGCATGTATAAAAAAAATCGGGAGGGGGCAGAGACCTGTTATAATTCTAAGATACTTGAATGATTATATGGTGTACAGACATTTCAAAATGGAGGGTATCAATCAAGTAAAGGATATGATTCAACAAGGAGATTGGTTTATAAAATTGGATCTAAACGATGCTTATTTTACAACCCCAATTTGCAATGTAGAACAAAACTAAGATTTCCTTGGGAGGGAAGCATTTATCCGTTACAGTGTCTCCCATTGGGGATAGCAGTAACTCCCTGGGTATTCACCTAGTTAATGAAAGTCCCTGTAAGTTACCTTCGATGCATGGGAATGAGGTTAGTGATATACCTGAACGATATTCTTGTCATGAACCAGACAAAACTGGGAGCTTAGTAGATGGCAAGAAAGTGAGGGATAATTTAGAAAGTTTAGGATTCATGATAAATCAAGAAATCCATTGTATCCCCTGTAATTTCTGGGATTCAGAATCGATTCCAATTTGACGACCCTTTCATTACCCACAGAAAAAATAAGAAAGAAAAAGAGAATATGTCAAATGCTCTTACGATCAGATACAACAACAGTAAGGAAACTATCAGAGATAATTGGAAATTCGACCGCAAGTCTTCAAGCGGTTCAACAAGCCTCATTACATTATCGTCATTCACAGATGGCAGAAAATCAAATGTTGAGACAAGGTCAGAATTACGATGCTCAAGTCAACCAATCTCAAACCTCAAAAGAGAATTTACAATGTTGGATCAACCACCTGAAAGAATCAAATGGAAGAAAAATTGCAATAGATCAGAGACCATTAGTTAAGCAAACAGACACAAGTAAACAGGGATGGGGTGCAGTCTTTCAAAATGTAAAAATACGGGGTCTTGGTCAGGAATCGAGAAACAATACCACATAAAGATAGAGCTTTTAGCAATAACTCATGCAGTGAAATCATATCTGAAACGGGAAACAAATCAATTAGTTCTAATTCAGACAGACATCAAAACAGTTATGACGTACATAGACAAAAATGGGGGCATTGTTTCCAATCTTTGCAACAAATTAGCATATCTCTGGGACTGGTGTCTCAGGAGGGACATTTCAATGAGGGCAGAATGCATTCCTGGGAAGGAAAATGTGGAGGATTGGGAATCAAGGCATCATCGTTGAATCCATTCATATTTCAGACATTGATGAACAAAACATTAGTTTGCAATGTAAACCGGTTGAATACAAAACTAGACAGATTCTACAGCTGGTTTCCAGACCCAGAAGCCGAGGCACACAATGCTCTCTTACACCCTGGGTCGGGATAAGGGGATACGCATTTCCCCCTTCTGCTTAATCTCTCAGTGCCTCATGAAAGTACAGAAAGAGAAATCAACAATTCTTCTAGTAGCACCAGTCTGGCCAGCCCAACCTTGGTATGCAACAGTACTGAAAATGTGTATTCAAGATCCCATTCTTCTCCCAACAGTCCCTCGTCTGCTATTGTCAGACAAGGGGGAATCCCACCCTCTAATATTGAACGATTTTCTCCAATTTGTCGCTTGGGTTGTGTCAGGAAATCCATGCAAACGATATAGTTATCCGCAGAAACTGAAGAACTCATGGGGAAAGGGTACAACATCTTCTTACAATTCAGCCTGGAAAAAGTGGTCTGGTTGGTGTATCGGAAGGGAGGTTCATTTTCAGCACCTATAACTCAGGTGCAAGAATTTTTGACCGATTTGTTTTATGAAGGGTTTCAATACAGAACAATTAATGTTCATAGATCTGCTATTTCTTCTGCTCTTCCCGATATTAATAATTTACCTGTTGGCCAACAGCATTTTGTTAAGCTCTTAATGAAAGGGATTCTACGGGGGAAAATCCTCCTTTTCCCAGATACCAGGAGACATGGGATGTGGATGTAGTCTTGAAGTATTTCCAGCCTATCCCAATCAACAAGGACCTGTCCTTGAGACTTTTATCAAAAAAATTAGCGATGCTTTTAGCTATCACCGCGAGTATCAGAAAGAGCTAGGTTATACAAAAAGTTTATGCAAATTAAAGTAAAAGGTATAAAATTTTACTTGCCTGGACTTTCCAAAACACAAAAAGACTGCAAGTCTAGAGAAGTATTTTTATTAGATACCAGGAGAATACAAAGTTATGTGTGGTGGAACATCTTTTAGAGTATTTTGAAATAACAAAATCATTCAGAGACTCAAATCAATCAAATGATCCTTTGTTAAGAAATATCATAAAACCTCATAAGGGTGTTACAGCAAATACTGTTTCGAACTGGATAAAAGATGTAATGTACCTTGCCGGCATTGATATTAGTAGATTTAAGGCACATTCAAACCGAAGTGCAACAATTAGTAAAGCTTCTGGAAATAGTATGTCTGCAGATGATGTTCTCATGATGGCAGATTGGTCACATGCTGGAGCATTTTTCAGATTTTAATACAGGTCAGTTAATGAGTCGAGTGGGTTCTCTAGGACAGTTTTAAATCTAGGTCAGTGTATGAGCTTTGAACCGGTAATGTTATATCTTATGATGATTTCTGAAATATGATTTAAGATTTTATGAGGGCATATTTTGCCCGAAATGAAATATTGATTACATGAAGAAAACCCATAAGATATAACATTACAAATCCCACTACATGCCGACCTTTATTGTGATACAATTTACTGAATAAAGAGATTAAGAGGGTATTCATTTCTCATTTCAGAATAACCTGACTGTGTTAAGGATCCGATGAACCTTTGAATCAGGGAATGAGATGATGTAAATCAGATGGAATGAGATGATGAAATTCTGTATTTTTAGATTATTTGTACTAAACGATTGTAACATATGATTGAATTTGTTTTTAATAGATACTGAGCAAAAATTGAAAGCATTGTCAAGTGGTGACTCAGGTGTGTTATTCACCTGTATGGACAAGTCCAAGAAATTTTAAAGGGGTGTTCACTTTAAACAGCTGATTAGAGCTAAAATTAGAGAAACATTTGCAATGTTATATCTTATGAGTTTTCTTCATATAATCAATATTTCATTTTGGGCAAAATATGCCTTATTAAAATCTTAAATTACCGTACCTATACTGGATTCCTACACTTCATAAAACCCTTACAAACGGATACATTGCTGAATCCAGTAAGTGCTCTACCAAGCTCCTATCTTTGCTCCTCACAAATATATTAAATGCTGTGGAGGAGAAACTGCACGACATATGCCAGAAGTGGTGTAAATCAAATGGAAAATTCTAAGGAACTGTTCGTAAGTTTGAAAGCACAAAGATTTTCTGAAATCAACAACTTCAAAATGTATCACTCTTCAACACTTTACACGACCATTCCTCACGATAAATTAAAGACTAAACTGACATCAAATACAGTTGCTTCTTCAATAAAAATGGAATACAGTGTACCGCCACAGCACATGATAAGCCCGCCAGATGTTTATTAATTATAAACATACAAAAGTACATGACACAAAATCATGTCAACCTTATTTGATGCAAAAATTGCACCAATATTTTTGCTTTTAAGTCTGAGATGAAATAAAAATCATTCTTTGTAATGTGTTTATTGCACATTGCAAAAACAATTCATTTTAATACATATATTTAGATACTTTCTTCTTTATATCTTCACCTTTTCATCGAAATATTGTTTCTCTCTGCTTTAACGATCAAGGGTTTGTTTTGCATGTTGATTTCACTGATGAAAGGTGAAGATATCAAACAGTGATCAATCTCATAACTCCTATAAGGAATGCAGATCATCCCGTTTGTCACAAAGCTGAGCTGTTATATGCCGTTAACATATATTTCCAATAAAATATCTAAGCATGAAGCAGAAGTGGACGACTCTGTTGTGTCCCCCATTTCGAGTCCACAGGGATATATCAAATCGACACATGAATGAAAATCATTATTGTTAATAGATAATATGTCGTCAATATATCTATATGTAGAATTGAAGGCCACAGCATATTTTTTATTTCAACTTCAGAGTACTTGTGTGTGGAATCAGAGTAGTGTTTAACAAAGTAATTTTTTTTTGGATGACTGATCACTAGATATGAATGTTTTCTTTTTTCCATTTTTGTTGAAGAAGTAACTGTCTATGATGTCAAAAAGTCTATTCTTTAAATTATCGTGAAGAATGGTCGTGTAAAGTGTTGAAAAGTCATACGTTTTGATGTTGTTGGTTTGAGAAAAGGTTTGCAATTTCAAATTTACTAAAAGGTCTTTAGAATTTTTTAGAATCCACATCTGATTTACACCACTTCTGGCATATGTAGTCGTACAGTACGTTTGAAGTTTCTCCTTTACAACTGTAAATATTTTCGTGAGGAGCTAAAATAGGGGCTTGGTAGAACATTTACTGGACCCAGCAATGTTTCTTTGTATTTTTGTTGGTTTTTTTTTTAAGTTTAGGACTCCAGTATAGGTACGGTAACTCTTATTCATCAGACCCATTGACTGGGATATTAATGTGTCTAAAACAGAAGCATGATTTTGAAGAACGAAAACAAGTCAAGTTGAAATATCTGGAGAAACATTTCAACACTGGAGTGAATACGTTTCTACGACGGCATTTTCTATCAATAGTGAAGCTTCTCTGTTTTATAAGGGTATACAGCTAAGCGATCCCTTTTCAGCAGAACAGAAAAGGAGACCAAAAAGAAATCATAACTACATAATGTACACGAATTCAGGCAAGATATGTTCGATATTCAGCTAAACTTCAACATGACTCTCAAATAAGTTCGGTATTTCGTCAACAAATCTTAAACATCGCCAACAACATTCGAAGAAACCTGTCCACATTATCCGAATATGAGAGTCAAATATTAGTTCGAGATTTCGGACCGCATATTCTCTCAAGTGTAGACGCAAATGCTGTTATTTCTCAAACAGATCAAGTAAAATCATTGGGATTGGATACCTGCTGCTCGTATTCTTACGTGTATGGCAATGCTCAATATAATACTTACTGGTGTGTAGGGAAATCCCAGAGTCGTTCGTATTCGGGTTTCCTTTCGGGGGAACGTACACCAGCAATGTTGACAATCCTCTAACTCAAGCACGTGAATGTCTGCTATATTTTTATCCCATGGCAATGAGTACCGATATCAAATTATGTGTTTCGGACGATTTTGAACTAGGCTTCCGGTATGATGTGTCTTTTGCCGGACTTTTCACGTGCAAATCTGGCAATCCTCTAGCAATCATGAAGGAGGATGTGTCCAAAAACAGCTCAAACAACATGCATTCCTACCTCACGTCTGCTAATTCGGAGTTATGGCCGCATGCGTGTCCAACTGGTTATAGTAATCATCTGGCGGCCTTGGCAGAATCTTGCAAGATTAGTTACTGTGTGAAATCGCAGTCTTTCTCCAAACAAGAGTTCCCAACCATTAGGAGACCCCCATTCATTGAATTACCTCGTGATGCCTTTTTACAACTCGATGAAAACAACGGCACATTTCAAGCATTAACCGGATCGAACCAGTCCTCCCAAATCTCAAGTAACCAAACATTCAGTGGAAAGTCCGTCAACAACATGACAACTATCTTAATAGTTTCTGTTCTTTTTGCTATCACTGCTTTGGCAATGTTTACTTTCATTGGTTTCTGCGTAAGGCGCCGATTGAAGAAAGGGGGAGGGGGAGGGAAGGGGGGACACGAGGAGTCTAGATCACAGGGAGGGGAAACGGAATGCAGAAGTGTTTAGGACCAGGAAAAAGTTGGGTCGGGAAATGAAGTCGGAATAAGAGAATAACAAGAGACCATTTTTAAAACCTGTGGTGAAATTGGTAGTATGTTTAGGCTAATTGAAATTAAAACAGAATTTGGTTTGTAATTAAGCGGTGTATATAAATAAATATTTTGATGGGGAAACACCGATAGTTCTGAAGCCTACACCTAACTTCATGGTATGTGGCGAACTTGGAAAATATCAGTGCAATTATTGTAAAATGGTTTTCTTTTTGGACCAAATTTCAAATTTCACAGGGGACTAATATTTCTTCAAAACTCTATTATATAGTAAAATCTACAAGACCTGGTTTAATTACATTACATTAGCAAATAAAACAAACAAAAAACAACAACCCAGATTTTGAGTGATTGTTGATTATCTTACAAATGGCAGAATGAACAGCCAATTAATGCGATTGGCTTTAAAATGCAGTTTTTCACATTTTGTATGAATAAGAACAAATTCAGAGGAGTGATACGCATCATTCCTCAAAAGGAAGTATAACCACAGGATTATCAAATATACAGGTTATTTTGAAAAGTACTTATACTTAGAATGCCAGGAAAACATTTGAATTTTTGTTGTAAAATAAAAACAGTGATATGCATCAGTTATTAAACACACATGTTATTTTGAAAAGTACTTACTTAGAGCGCCTGGAAAACATTTGAATTTTCTTTTTTTTTTTTTGGTTGTAAATTTAGAACTGGTAATGCACGAAGATGGTGTGACATACTAAGAGAATGTAGAACATGTCAATTATGTAATACAAATGAGATTGGTAATGAATTTCATTAGATATTCAATTGTAAACCAATCTAAACAATGTTTCAAGGTATTATTACACAGATCCTAACATTATAAAATTCAATCAACTCTCAAATGCACGAATATTAAAACACTTACTGATCGACGAGTTATCTCCCCTATAACAGGTATTATACAGTGTTCAGCCTTTTTATATCAGTCCATTGAGTGTATTATGCTACCTGATAGGTCAATATATAATTTTTCTTATTTCAAAATGATTTGTTTAAAGTTTGATTAAGTCATATCAGATACATCAATTTCCCATTAGAAATATCAAAATCGTTTGTGTCTTTTTAATATTATAAATTCTATAGTAAGTTAAAAATATATGCAGAAATTCTCAACGACAATTAAATACTTTTATATACGACATGCATTATAACATGATTATACCTATATTTGATTTACTAATACAAATCGATAGATAATAGAAATTATGGTATGTTCTTGATAAAAATCATAGTTATTCATTATTATATGTATTATCAAATTACCATTATAAACTTTAAAAAGATCAGATAGCGAGGAGGTATGGAGTTTGGTGCAACAGGGGAAAAAGAGATCAATGAGTCTCATTTCGGACACACTGAGAATGGAATTTATGTATATAGTTTTCTCTCCAAGTCTGTATTAGAAGTATTTAATGCCACTGATTTGAATCGTGAACAGTGACTGGCAAATGATCTTCATGTTACTAAACATGAATTGGATTTCATTGAATTTTTAAAACTCTTTGTTGTGTTTATTTGAAATTGACAGAATGATTTGAAATTCATATTGTGGCCAGTATCACCTCGAAAGGGCGGAGTCGTGCCCTTAACTGGGTTCTCATTTTTATTTGGTATACTATGAATAATTTAAGATCCTTTATATATGTTGTTGTATTAATGTTTAATATTACACTGATGTAAACTTATTATACATTGTATTAAGCTAGACTTATTCATTTGGTTTGAAGGTTTGCACGTTGATTTGCTTAATGAGTTAAGAATACTTCCTGAGTTGATTTCAGTTAAGGGATTTTTATTTGGCTCAACCCATTTTGCCAATGTTTATAATGTTCTTGTCATAGACGTTATAATTTTTTACAGCTGAATATTGTTTGTAATTTTCTATAAATTGTTTTAGGTATTTTTTATTTTGCCGAATTTGGGTTTGTATGAACAATTAGGACTCTCTCTTTCTCTCTCTCTCTCTCTCTCTCTCTCTCTCTCTCTCTCTCTCTCTCTCTCCGATGAATTGTGCTTATTTAAATTTACCGCTTTTATTAATTGCTGAACATTTTATCAGAGAAACTAAAGAAATTTTCCCAAAACGTAGTTCATTCTATAAGCTCTATGCATGATTTTTTTTTATTGAAACTGTTTCATTTTTATTCGTTATACATTCTCCGATCGAGTTCCGACTACGGGTCGGTTTAAAGCTTTTTATACGAGACTTTTCATGAAATTGTTGGTTTTTGTCGATTTATATAATTATCAAATAATTATGCGTAACTGTCATTTTCCTAACTTACATATTCTACAAATTGGTTAATCAATAAACACTGTATTAACAAATAACGTATTATTATTATTCTGTAAAAGAACTAATCTGATTGGTGACTTGGGAGGAAAACGCACACCATATTTACCTGGAATGGAAATGATGTCCCAAAAGACTTCTACGACCTCCTCTGAATTTTTAGCTCACCTGAGCCGAAGGCTGAAGAGAGCTTTTCTGATCGAAATCTGTCCGTTATCCATCGTCGTTGTCGTAAACTTTTCACATTTTCATCTTCTTCTCCAGAATCACTGGTCCAATTTCAAACAAACTTGGTACAAAGCATCCTTGGGTAAAGGGGTTTCAAGTTTGTTCAAATAAAGGGCCTTGCCCCCTTCAAAGGGAAAATAATCCCAAAAATGCAAAAATAGGGTGGGGTCGTTTAAAAATCTTCTCAAGAACGTTTGGACCAGAAGAGCTGAAATTCACATGAAAGCTTCCTGACATGGAGCAGATTCCGTTAGTAGTTTGTTAAAACCATGATTCCCGGGGGTAGGATGGGGCAACAATAGGATATAAAAAGATGTACATGCAAATATACATATATAGGGACAATTTTTAACAATCTTTTCAAGAACCACTGGGCCAGGAAAGTTTATATTTACATAAAATCTTCCTGACATAGTGCAGATTCAGGTTTGTTAAAATCATGGCCCCCGAGGGTAGGGTGGGGCCAGAAGAGGGGATCAAAGATTTACGTGGGAATATATTAGGGAAAATCTTTAAAAATCTGCTTCTTAAAAACAACGGAGCCAAAAAAGTTTACATTTACATGAAAGTTTCCTGATATAATGCAGATTTTTAAGTTTGTTAAAAATAATTGCCCCCGGAGGTGGGGTGGGGTCACTATAGGGGATCAAAGTTTTACAAACAATATATAATGGGGAAATACATTTTGTAATTAAAAATCTTCTCAAGAACCACTGGGCCTGAAAAGTTTATATTTACATATTATATACATGAAAACTTCCTGACATACTACACATTCAAGTTTGTAAAAATCATGGCTCCCATGGGCAACTCCACTCGTCGCCACCCTCCCCCGTGTTTCATCGAAAGCAGGATATATCAATCTTGGTGTATTTGTTACACATGGGTGTCCGGGTGATATATCAAATATACGAAAGCGTACTAGTGCCACGTTTTAACTTTTTATTTTTTTTTTTTTTTTATTTCACACTTTAATCTGTAAAATTTACATTTTAATCTGTAAAATTTACACTTTTAAAATCTGTACATTTTACACTTTAATCTGTAAAATTTGCACTTTAATCTATAAAATTTACACTTCAATCTGTAAAATTTACGTTTTTCTGTATAATATCACTTGGTTGCTCCGTTCCCGAGATACCATTCGAGTTTTAGCAAAGAAAATCCACACGCCACAGTAACACTGTCACATTGTGTGGGAAATGGTTTCCAGATGATATCTTAATGCGCAATTTTCGAGTTGCCCAATAGTTCTTTCCCTTTGTGGAACTCTTACGCACAGTAAGACACAAAACATATTTTCGTCCACACACGGTGGGTACAAATGCTTATCCTTGCCTTCATAATAATTACCAGACATCATACAACCACCTAACCTGCAGGGACACACAAATATAGTAAATTTATGACTACAGTGTATTTGATAATAAGATTGCTCAAACAAAAATCGATAATCACCATCTTTCTTTGATTAAAGTATCACTTGTGTAGAAGAGGTGATAAATAATAATTTCATATTTAATTTAATGGCCTAATTCAAACAAATTTTATTCTTGATATGGTCAGTTTAATGTATACCAACAGCTGATATAAACAAAATTACGCTTTCATAACTTTTATCCTTATTTACATAGTCATTATATAATATACATGTATGTATATATCTTGTACCCACCCAAGTGTTCAACACAATATTGAACGTACCTCCACCACAGAAGAGCTGTTACATTGTATCTCGGAAGTTGCGTATTAATAATTGAACATGGGTACCCCGAATTACCGAAATGCCCGTGATTTACCGAAATGCCCCCAGAAATTACCGAAATGCCCCATAAAACTACCGAAATGCCCCTTCCAATGCATAAATTAGACCACATTTAGTTTAAATATGTTCAAATTTGATAAGAAAATGCCAGATTGTGGTTGTAAATATAGAAAATTGTGTTCAATTCTCGCATTAGCGATATTTCAAAGAACGATAACTCTAGCAAAATCTTGCAACCTCTGCTTCACTTAAGTTTTTCTCCACCGAAGTTTTTCTCCCTATAATTCTCGTATTCCCCATAAATAGTTTTCAAAAAATTGTTTCTTCTAACAATGAATGAAAAAGCATAAATATTCGTATTATTTTTATTTCATTTAATGTTTTCAATATATACATGTAACATAAATGAACTATGAAAACAAAATAAGAAAAAGCATATTAAGGCAAATTTCGGTAAGGCAAACAGTCATTTGCTACAGTAACTAGCGATTATTAAATGGCATAAAAATTGAGAGAGAGAAAAAATTAAAAAGCAAACAATTATTTCCTTCAGTAACTACCGGTAGCGACTATTGAATGGCATAAAGAATGCAGGGGGGAAAAATCCAACACCCAAGTGTTCAACACAATATTGAACGTACCTCCACCACAGAAGAGCTGTTACATTGTATCTCGGAAGTTGCGTATTAATAATTGAACATATACTGTAAGCGATGAAAATTCTTTTGAAGAATATCCAAGTCCTGTCTAAAACCACTATAATTATACTGATTAGGTCAGGGGGTCAATGTCACTGGATCACGTGCTTCATGTAGTGAGAAATGTTTTACGCATAATATGAGATTTAGTGATAAAACTTCACATTAAGAGTCTTCATGACTTAAAATGAAATATGTTGGGATGTTTTAGGTCAAAGGTCAGTAACCACCTCTGGTATATCCAGGAGTCGTGTTTGCCCACTCTCTATTTTGTATTGCTTTTAGGAGTCATGAGATTGATCACTGTTCGTTATCTTCACCTTTCATATACGAGTAAAAGATGGCTTCAATTATAGATGATATCTCAAATACTATTAATGCGAAAACCAAATGGTAAGAACGGTTTTCCGATAATATTACTTGAGCTTTAGCAGTGATACTCCATATGAAAAGTTTTCATGACCTAAGAATGACCCCTTTTTTAGTTCTAGAGGTAGAGGTCAATATTTGTATGCCGAGAAATAATTTGCAAGTGATAATTCGAATACTACTAGTATTATAGAAATGGACAATGGTATTTTACATGGAGAATCTCTATCGTAAACGGATGACCTCTATTACTTTAAGATATCAAAATGGTCAAAGGTCAAGGTCATCAACTCACATTCGTATCAGATTGTCTCTTAATTAGAATGATATACTGTATTTCTTCATATCATTTATGACTGAAATTTTGTAATAAGAGTTTATGCAAAAGTTCTGTCCTATTAAAAGACAATTGTCAAATATAACGTGAACCTGGAGGTGTGTGTGTGGGGGGGGGTGTGCTAATCTCATTGAATTTCCTCACTTTGAAACAAACTCTAATCATAATTTTGCTGCATCCATTCGTTAGCAATCTATTTATCATTTCTCTCGATCTATGTACTTCGGCTAAATACAAAAATTGGCTATTATTTATTATGATAACTCATTATTTAACTAATTGTGAATGGAAAATTGTTTCTGATTGGTTTAGGTTGCAGGTGATTTCCAGGAGTCTAAAGTATAAAATAAATTTCGTGACCCTGACAAGATAACCTAGAACAAGGTGTAGACAATGCTGTGCGTCTTTTAGAATACACACGTGCTTTATTTCATCAAAACTTCCATTATTGAACTATCGAATGGTTCACGGGTCCTGGGCTTTACAGATTTTATGGGGCTTGAAATATTTCTCCTATTTAGTCATGTGTACTATTTTCTATCATTTTAATAAGGTGAAATTAATAAAAATGACCCACATTTTAATGTTTTTTGGAAAAAAATTAAGTTCTTCCAATAAAGTAATTCAAGAAATCAAAAGATTTTGTCATTTATTTCTCCGGGAAGGGAAGAAATTAATGCTTCTTTTATCGTTTAGTACATTTTCTGAAACAAGATACCGCGATTTACCTTAAATTTGAAAATACCTTAAATCCGCCACTGTCTAGATCTACTCCAATTTCAAACAACAGATGTACAGTTGCAGTTTGTGCATGCCCCCCCCCCCCCTCATTTTAGGGTAGTATAATTTATTGGCAACATTTATTTTCTCATTAAATAACATTCTTCAATTTTAGCCGTTTAAACCTAGTTCATCTTTCAATAAGGCCTAAAAGCACTATTTAAACAAAATTTTAAAGTATCATGCTGAATTTTTTTCTCATCCTCACAAATGTCAAGGGTTCTGAGTGAACTCATGGTTCTATGGAATGGACTCAGCTAGGGCTGCTAACACTGCAAGATTGTTTTCTCAATGTATCAAGGTCCATAAGTCCCAAATCAAGCTGATTTATTTAAGAAATAAGATATCATTTTTTAATGTTGGGATATGACATAAATTTGGTCACGTGATCTAATCCTATAACGCCCGAAGGGCGTTATAGTAGATTTGATCACGTACCAACTTCATGTAATATCCCAATAACATTCAAAAATGATATTTTATTTCTTATATTTATATTTTCTATTTTGATTTGTGTTCTTTCCGAGCTTCCATGATTATGTAGCAAGATGACCAAAATAACGATCGTAGAATACAAAATATAGTTCGTTAGAGTTTTATCGAATAAAAAATTAGGAACAATATCAAAGAGAATTTGTTTAAAAAAGACGAAACATGTGTAAAATAAAGGTAATTTAGAGCATAAATTTAACTGAAATGACAAGAAGAGCGGAGTAAACTACATCCGTGATATGATTTGCGATCAGCGATGGAGAAACTGGTGTCGGTCTAGCTTACTAAGTTGAAAACGCAATTGTTGATCACAGATTTCGACAGAAATTCAAAGGATCTGAGATGGTGGATATGATGGGTCAAGTTAACGTTAAGCTCTTAGTCAGGTTTTTGGAAAGAAACAACGGTATGTTCATCGTTAGGACTCGTGGTTGTAGCCATGCAGGAGACGATTCAAGACAGTAGGACAGATTTAGACAAAATGCAGGTAGGTTGCGTCTTTTATTTACCTTCAGTGTGTGTAAAAGAAAATAACGAACTGACGGAGTTTTTGTTCACTTGAGAGATTTCTGTTGTAGGATTTTAATGAAGACTCACATCGGTACCCTGACATGAACATGTAAATTTTTCGAGCCTCGAAAAGCTTCGCTTATGATCATGCCGAGTCATAGCCGTGATGGAAGTTGCCAGGAAACAACAGGTTAACTTATCATCATAAAGTAAATAGGCTTATAACTCTGCCTATATGTTTTCGCTTCCAATATCATAAAACTTTATAAATTTGCCATGCAGAAGTTGCAGACGGTATTTAAAACTGTATAAAATGAAACAACAGAACGATATGTTTAATGTTTCTCTTTTATAAATTGATGAAATTCTTGTTTGTTTACAAAATAAAATCTGTATAAATATCCTGCTGCGTTTGTTTCTGTTACGATGTCATTGCAGTGGCGGATCCAGGTTTTACGAAAAGGGGGGGGGGGGTGAAAGTCAAGTATTAGCCAAAATACTAAGCCATTTTGGGTACCAATCTGGAATTTTTCTCACACTATTTCTATTATTTAGATTTTTTGTGGCGAGAGGGGGGGGGGGGTCTAAATCCCCCACTGCATTGCATAAGCAAGAAGCTAGATGAAAATACAGGAACTGACTTTTGAAGCGGTGATTGTATTCATACGCAAGAACAAACTGATCATCGATTTCATTAGTACTGTCATATAAGGAAGTGCATTGGCAAATGTAAATATAAATCCTTGAATATGGATTTGCCCCCCCCCCCCCCCCCCACCATGATTTTTAAAAGGTCTGTCATTGACTGTGCCACTGGAAAATTCAATAGCAAAAGCAGCAATGATGATTTTTTAAATGCTAAGTGAGGTTCAAAATAATTTCAGCAAATTAATAATAGTATTTCTTCATGCCACGGTGTTCTGCTGTAACCTCATAGAAATAATTACTAGAAATATTTTGCATATAAATATTACTATTTTTAATTATTAATATTTAGTAAATTTCTATCGGTTGGCGCGATAAAGAATTAGTCTCACTGCACTACGTCCTTGAATGAAAAAATAGCACAAGAGGCGTAAAAAAACCGCATCCCTCACCCACCTCAAACTGAAAAAAAAAGCAGGGGAGGTTGACATCTGAGTGACTCGGGTGATATATGGGAAAAAGAAAGTTGATAAACTGTGTAGCAGCCCTGGTCAGTTTATCAATGAAGTTCAAAGACTGGTGATGAAGGGTTGTCGTTTATTCATCAACGTAAGAACTGAATTATACAAATGATGCATAATGTATACACATTGTTATGCGACAAAATAAAGTGACAAATCATCACACTTGACTAGTAAAGTTATAAACACTTAGAATAATATTGACTAGAAATATGACATTCACATTCAATTAATTGACATGACATAGAGAAAACTACATATTTTCATACTAAATTCTTCAAGTACATTTAGGCTTCAAATCATGTATAACTGGACAAAGGGAGATAACTCTAATTTGTAAACAATCAAAATTCTCTGCATAGGCTTGATGCTCAATACTGTAGTATTTGTGTATTGTAATATGTTCATTAATTAGTTAGATCATGGTAAAACGTTTGCAAAATAGATATACAAAGCTACATAACTAAGTACAGCAAATCTCATGGACGATTAAACATACACGTCACACAATGCGCGCCATGTGTAAACTACACGATACTACAGAACATGTAGGCCTAATATCTAATCTGGTGCAGAAAATCATACATTAACAATAAACTCATACAATAAGACATCAAATTACCTTGTTCTCTCTCTGACCAAACTGCTAGAAAGTTATGCCTAATGTAAACAAAACCCAAAAGTGGATATCGCACGTTGTGTGTTACGTTATCTGTACGTTATTTCAGGTATCACACCGGTAATTATTTTCACTATATATTACTATAGAGGAAAAAAAAATCATTAAAAATCAGTTTACAGAATTGATGCCGAATAACGCAGTCAGAAACGTTCTATGCTACCTATCTCGTCTGCCGACACCAGAAAAACACCACCCTACGCGGCATTTTCGAAAATAAATTACCCGCAAACAAGACTACCCTCAAATCCACGTGTTTTTCACATGTGTGTAAACAGCCGGAGTACACCTCAGGAAGTAGCCTCAGCTACCAACAGCAAATAGTTCCTTTGTATACATTTGGTTATTTCTACAAATTACACAAAATTTCCTAATCAGGGGTGCAAACATTAAGAGAAAAGAAGAAGAGGAAATGAGAAAAATCGCGCAAGGAAAATATATTTCTTTAAATATATGGAACTACAATTGACTAAGTTCATTTTGATTGGACAATTACCGGTGTGATACCTTCGATGCACATGCTCGACAATGCGTAAATAAACACTAAACACGGAACCGATAAAAATGAACAGTTCCAGAATGCACAATTCTACTGCGTGCTAATACATGTAGTAAATATAATTATTCTACCATTAAACAAAATGACAAAACAAAAAATTTAGGCAAAAATTGATGACATTTACACTCCCACCAAATCACTTGGATTTCCAAAAGAAATCACATTTAAAGGTATATAGGTTGAAATCCATGAGCTCAGTGATTGGCATGTACACGTTTCAAGTTAAACAACATTACGTAGTATTCAGACAATACTTTTCTATGAGTAACACCAACTTATGAATTGTTCTCTCTAATACTGATGAATGTGTCTTGACCTTGACTCTTCTCACCAGGCCGTCTTCATCTGGATTGGCTTCAATGACCCTGCCAAGAGGTCATTGGTTGCGTGGCAAATCTACGTCTTTCACTAGAACAATGTCACCTTCCTGAATGTTCCGACGAATTCCATGCCACTTCTGACGCAAGGTGATCTGTGCTAGGTATTCTCGTTTCCACCTTGACCAAAACTGTTCCAGAAGGTACTGCACTCTTCCCCAGAGTTTGCGAATATAGAGGTCTTCCTTCACAAACTCTCCAGGAGGGGGGAGTGGTGAAGTGATCTTCCCCGTTAAGATGTGGTTTGGAGTAAGTGGCTCTAAAGAATCTGGGTTGTCGATCTCACTGACTGATAGTGGACGGCAGTTTACTATCGACATAACCTCATAGAACAAGGTCCTTAGTGATGCGTCATCAAGTCTTCCTGGTGCGAGTGACAATACAGAGTCGAGTATATTCCGCACAGTTCTGATCTGTCTTTCCCAAACCCCACCAGTATGACTAGAGCTAGGGGCATTCAATACAAAGTCGCACCACTGTCCTTCAGCTAGAAAGGTTACAACTTTCCCTTTGTCAAGTTCTCTTTCAAATTCGTTCCTAGCACCAATGAAATTAGATCCCTGATCAGAACGAATCTGTCTAACTGCTCCCCGAATGGCTATGAAGCAACGCAATCCATTTATAAACGAATCTGTACTCATATCATCCAACATTTCTATGTGTATGGCTCTTGAACACATCCAAGTAAAGAGTAGACCATACCTCTTTGCTTCCCTGCGTCCATTTTTCAGCAGAAACGGTCCAAAACAGTCCATACCACAGTAAGTGAATGGCGGTGTTGGTTCCACACGGTCCTTAGGTAAATCTGCCATTTTCTGAATTTCTGTGGGTTTTCTTAATTTTCTGCATAAGACACACTGACGTATGAAATCTGCCACTGCTTTGCTTCCTCCAATAATCCAATATCCTAAAGAACCCAACTTATTATGAGTGATTCCTCTGCCTTGATGATGCACTAGTATATGTGCGTGTTGAAGTATGAGTCTTGTAAAATGATTGCATTTTGGCAAGATGATAGGATGCTTCTGTGCTGATGAGATATTTGCATTCCTCAATCTTCCTCCAACCCTGAGGACTACATCTTGTAGAACTGGGTCTAAAGGGTGAATAGGGTTACTGCTTGGTAGTGATTCTGATGACCTCATTGCACTAACAGCATCAAGAAATGCACTGTGTTGAATCAGTTTCACCAGTGTTAATTCTGCCCTTTGTCGTTCTTCCACTGTTGGTGGATGGGTTCCCTTGATGCCATTAGATAGCCTCTGCAGTCTGGCAGTAACAGAAACCATTCTGGTCCAAGAAGAGATCCTAGATTTCAAAAGCAGGTCCATAATACTAGGAGAAGAAGTGACTTTGGTGCACAAGGTTCGTGCAGATCTAACTTCAGGGTCCCCAAGTTGTAGCTCAGTATCTACACTTACAGTCTCAAGCTGATGTTGCCACAAAAAGACAGGTCCAGTTAACCATGAGGACTTCTGAATTTCGGTTGCACGTAGACCTCGAGATGCGTGGTCAACTGGATTGTTGCTGGTGTCGACATAGTACCATTGGCATGGGTCAGTTACATCTCGTATCATCTGGACACGGTTTGCTACAAATACACATGTACATGGAAACGACGAGCCTCGTTGTTAATGTAGCCAAGGACAACTCGTGAATCAGTCCAGAAGTATTCCTTGTGAATTGGTAAGGTCAACTCCCCTCTGAGAAAAGTGCTCACTCTCACAGACAGGACTGCTGCTATCAATTCCAGTCGTGGAATTGTGATAACCTTTGAAGGGGCTACTCTGGCTTTACTGAACAGCAACGCACAATGAACGTTTTCTTCGTTTGTGGTCCTTATGTAGGAGCACTGTCCATATCCATTAGTGCTGGCATCTGAGAAGTGATGCAGCTCAATGCATTTGGGAATGTCAAAGTCAGGAGGCATGATGCATCTGGGAATAGCTATATTGTCTAGGTTCAAGAGGTCCTTCCTCCAAGCTCCCCATTAAGGTTCCTTATCTGACGGTAACATGTCATTCCATCCAACACCACTACGACACATTTCCTGAAGCAGCCGTTTGCCTGTTAAGGTAACAAGGGAAAGGAATCCTAGAGGATCAAATATGGATGCAACAACAGACAACATGTTGCGACGCGTAGGTGTGAAGTTCTGGTGGTTTATTTTGAAACAAAGCATATCATTTTGTAAGTTCCATTTCACACCAAAACTTTTGTTATGTGTGATGTAAAATTACAACAATATCTAGGCCATCACATGCCGTGATTATCCGGAATTTCTCAGTGTCAACTTTGATTTTACTGCGATAGTTCAGCCGCAAATGGCGTGACGTCACACAAACTTATGGCGAGTGAATATTTTCGAAAGTATGTTTATTTTGGATTTTAGAGTAATTGACGGCAATTAAAAGGGTGACCGATCCAGAAATCAGGTGGGACACATCGACTGATGTTATTTATACCGGGTACTGCAGTCTTTTTCACGCAACATAGCACCGGAGCAGATTTTGCGAGAATGCCCATTTCTCATATATTTCTACTTCATTGATAAAATTGCCGACTCCTGTGCTCGTAGGAACAACGCAGGGGCACGAAATTTGTTTTCATTTCATGCAAGAAAACTGAGAAAATATAACATTGGCTCTGAAATGTGGATTCGCCACCTTGAGTAACGTTTGGTCCCCAATCTGAAATATCAGTAACCTTCTTACCACAGGTGCGTGGATTCAGTACCCCCCCCCCCCCTTCTTCCTGCCGAATCACAAACATGCATATATATCAGAAGCGGATCCAGGGATTTTTTAAAGGAAGGGTCTAACATTAGTTTTGGTTTTCAAAGGGGGATTCCACCCTCAAAATGCATAATTTTTCATACCTCATTTTTCTGACGATAGGGGGGGGGGGGTGTTCCGACTCCGGAACCCCCACTCTGGACCCGCCACTGCATATATTTATTTATTCAATTATTTTCATGTTGAAAACCTCTCTGATGCATGTCAACAATGACAATGTCTTACTGTTTATCCTAATGTTGAAAATAACTCAAATTAAGCTCTTTTAGAAAAAAAAATATACTCTCACTGGTTATTATGACTGATCTGTTGTAGGTGCAAGATGAAGATAACGAACAGTGATCAATCTCATAACTCCTATAAAGGTGAAGATAACGAACAGTGATCAATCTCATCACTCCTATAAAGGTGAAGATAACGAACAGTGATCAATCTCATAACTCCTATAAAGGTGAAGATAACGAACAGTGATCAATCTCATCACTCCTATAAAGATGAAGATAACGAACAGTGATCAATCTCATCACTCCTATAAAGATGAAGATAACGAACAGTGATCAATCTCATAACTCCTATAAAGGTGAAGATAATGAACAGTGATCAATCTCATAACTCCTATAAAGGTGAAGATAACGAACAGTGATCAATCTCATAACTCCTATAAAGGTGAAGATAATGAACAGTGATCAATCTCATAACTCCTACAAGCAATACAAAATAGATAGTTGGGCAAACACGGACCCCTGGACACACCAGAGGCGGGATCAGGTGCCTAGGAGGAGTAAGCATCCCCTGTTGAATAAAACCAGCGAGCGTATATTTTTTTTTTTGAAAGTAGGTTTATAGTTTGAAATATTGAATCCTGTCAAATACATGTGTGTATTTTTGTAATGTCTTTCTTCAGATTTTGCTGGAGTTCGAAAGACTTGGTCCTAATACAAGCTCAGCTGATATGGGCAGTCTTTTAACTGAAGGCCTCTTGAAATATGAGAGAACCGTTTTAAATTTACTGGAGTTAAAAATAATGTGAGTAACTTCTTTTGAATAAAATACAGTTTTTCCTGGTATATCTAAGGGTCCATGTTTGCCCAATTCTCTATTTTGTGTTGCTTATAAGAATTATAAGATTGATCATCGTTCGTTATCTTCACCTTTCATATGCTAGTGTAAGACTTGACGTAGCATGTTATGGCGTCCATGTCCGTCTGTCTTTCCTGTTTCATTTTTGGCTCATACTTAAATACTACATTGTATGAGACTCATAATCATCAGACTCTGTCGACTGATACATCTTGGGTAGAGGGTGGGTCACACTTTAGATGTGGGTCACTGTGACCTTTGATGAAGACAATGTCGCTAAACATGGAAAACTCCTGTCAATTTGTCCGATTCCGAACAGGCCAACACTATTGATTACTTTTTTTTAATTCTTGCATAAAATCAGCAACAAGTGCTAACATTATGATTCAAGTACATCATATATTTTATTTTCATAATGAACTGTTCATAGAAAGATTATGTTTGTATATAAGCTTGCTTAAATTTACAGATGCAGAGGAACGTCTTGCATTAAATGGACTGGGCACATTGTTCAAGGAAAAGGTAGACAAGATTCTTATGAAGGAGAGAAATGAAGAAACCACCAACCTTTTGGTCAGGATCTAGAACCTACGGATAGCGAATGCATATGGGTAGAAATAGGTGATCCTACCTGTAATATTCTTCTATGTTGTGTATATCGTCCTCCGAACGCCGAAATTTCATTTTGGAAAAAACTCGAATGGTCTATTGAAAAGGCTGCTGAATTATCGGATAAAATCATAATTCTAGATGACGTAAATGTAAATTTCTCAAACACACACATAGTTAATGAAATCCTTCTAAAATATTCCTTTGAAAACACGATCCAAGAAGCTACAAGAATCACGCAAAACACGGTTACTCTCATAGAAGTGCAGCTATACAAGACGATGTATTGAACTCGGGGACAATAGCTGTAGAAAACACTCTTAGTTACCACAAAGGCACATACATCAATCTTAAATCACATTCACTCCAAAATCAGTCATATGAGCGTAAAGTTTGGTTATACAAAAATGCAGATTTTGATACACTAAATACACTCTTACTTAATTCAGATTGGAACAATGACGCGAAAGATATAGATCAGGCGGAGAGAAATTTTTCTACAACTTTCTTAAACCATGTAAAACAATGCATTCCGGAAAAAACAATCACCATCAGACCTAAAGATAAATCATGGTTCGATTCAGCACTGCGGAAAATAATTCGTCTAAGAAACCGCGAGAAGTAAAGCGCTCAAAACAAAAAGCGATTCTGATTGGGATATTTTTAAAAGAAAACTACGTAACAAAGTTAACAATATGAATATGTATTCATTAAAATGGCAGATCTTGTCAACAGTTGATGCTGCTGAAGAAAAATAAGTCGTGTAACGTCTACACGAAGAACATTATTAAAATATGAGGAAGTAAGTAGCGTATAATTGATGTGAAATCAGAAATTTTAATTGACAGGTCCGAAATCTTCCATACTAATCTGAATCTCGCTGCTGTCATAGGCGAGAAACGACTCTGTGACCTGGCCCCAGGATCATGTAACAAACTCAGACTTAAGTCAAAATTTCAATCACCTGTAAAATATTCATTACTTTTGAACTGAAACTCTTAATTTGCAGACACTAGAAATTCAATGAAACAATATTGAATAGCAATTTTATTTTGGAATGATTAACTTCTCAATCATTTCATCACAATATTCAGATTTTGACTTAAGCTTAAGATGTTTCATAATCCTAGTAAAAATAAACAAGTGAAAATCGAAAGAACGATGACGTACATCTTTGTTATTTTAAGTACCAGTGACTTGAAATTGACATGCAAGTAGTTAAAACATTAATCTATGCAAGGAAAACTACAAACTACGCATAGCTTACCTAGTTTAAGATTTTTTAGGCATTTGAAGCGAGTGGTTATTTTTTTTATCTGTGTCAGAGTTAGACCCCTTTCTATATTGATAGTATCACAGAGTTCGGGCCAAAACGGGCTTAGCCCCTGTGGGGTGGGTGTTCAAATCAAGATTCTGAAAAACTTGAAAAACTACAGTTAGCAGAAGCAAGATTGGTTACTGGACTAACATCATTGGCATCACGGGAATCTTTATATTTCGAAACTGGGTGGGAACCACTTATTGTTAGAAGATTGACAAAATTAAGAATAACTATGTACAAAATTAATCACAATATGGTAACCGAGTATCTGAAGAAATTTTACCAAATATTCGTTCACATGAATCAAATTACGTTACAAGACAATCGCAAAATGATGGCATTCCTAAATGCAGATTAAACATCTATAAATCATCTTTTGTATCAAGAGGGGTGCGTGAATGGAATTCCTTGCCCCTAGGAACAAGGCAATCTACGACACTAAAGCTCTTTTAAAAAAAAATACGCTCCAACAATCGCACCTTCCATCCTTTTTTTCTTTCGGACAACTCTATTGGAACGTAATCCATACGAGACTAAGACACAATGTGTATTGAATATATATTTATTTAGATGTAACATCATTGACAGTCCTTTGTGTACTTGTGGTAAAGTAGAAGATGCTTACCATTTCTTTTTCTCATGTGCAAAATACACCGCCCCAAGAAATGACCTATTTAATGCTATTTTTAGAATGGATAATTTGCATATAGTAGGCACGCATGTATTATTATGGGGAGATAACGCAATCAGTACCACAGAAAATGAAGAATTATTCTCCTATGTTCAGTTATTTATAAAGAGATCCGGTCGTTTTTAGTTTATGGAATTTACATAGGGATTACTTTGTACGTACTGCATGCATATATTAATCAATTGTACATGTATAAATATATTAATCAATTGTACTTATATATCTACAGATATAATTTATTATATAATTGCTTTATAAAGCTAATCATTTTTTACCTTTGATACCTTTGTGTTTCATTTCTTGAACATTACCATATATGTAATCAATTGTCATATAGGAAAGGGCGTTCTAAGTTTTAAGAACTTGTGCTCAATCCGTTCATTGTAATAATATCCAGACAATAAAATATGTTCAAATCAAATCATACATTGTATTTTTTTTAAAAATTACATTTTTCAGAATATTTATAAAGGTTGTATTAGATGAAATACTTCTTGAAATTGTATTTTGATAGAATTATGATGATTATAGTCTTCAAGGGTGTACAGGGGGGGGGGGGGGGGGGGGGGGGGGGGGGGGGGGGGGGGGGGGGGGCTACATATAAAAACAAACTGACCTATTTGGACAATTTTTTCAAAAATGTAGATCCCCCCCCCCCAATAATTCTTTTTAGAGAAAAGTTAGAAATGTTATAGATTAATGCTTTGTTTTTGGTATTTTTTAAGTAAATGAAAATGATTTTCAATTTTGACTGTAGACTAATGTTAAATGTACACGTTATCTATAAACACAATGTAGCAGTTGATGGGTGTTTGTCTTTTCTGTAAAATCTCCATACCACGAAGCCCAATCAGATTTTAGAAAACGCCACTAGGAAGTTTGACCTTATTTTACTTGTGTGTTAATCATACATGTACATACAGTGCATAAAAAATTAGGAATCTGAAAATATGAGACATATGCAGTTTTGAAATTACCTGTTTTGTGTGTGATGTTTTTTCCCTACAACAAATTAAAAGTTTCATGTTCATTTAAATTTTATAACATAACCGGAAAGTGATACTGATACAAAATGCGGTGATATACCCCGCCCCGACTTTCCAAACTACCTGTTTCTGCTGGTGAACTTGGATCTCCCGTGTACTGAAAGCGTCCTCTTTCACCCGATTCGTGCACCGGCCTGATCAGTCTAGAATCATGAATATTTTGAATTGATTTTTTTTCTAATAACAAGTGCATCTCATAATGTGATTATAATTGTAATTTCTTCTCCTGTCTATTCACCCGTTGTTATCTTATAGAAGTAGATATATTGTGTATATACATGTACTAGATGTATTCCGATGAGTTGTATAACTCAAGGACAATAGAGAATTGAAAATAAGAGCGGATCCAGAATGGGTGGGTCCAGGGGGTCCTGACCCACCCCACCCCACCCCCACCCCCGCCCTTTGCGAACCAAGAAGTTTAAATAAGAGTTATTCAATTTTAACGAGTCCTTGAGTCAAAATGATATGAAAGGTAGATACTTACATGTAATTGCATTATTCAAATTTATCAACACCTTTGTGTATCATTTAATTATAAGATAAACAAGAAGAAACACTGATATGTATTTACAATATAAGTATCACTTAAGAATTCTTAAAAAGTATATGTAACATAAAACTTTTGTTTGAGAAGTAGACAATTTGAAAGTGAAAAAGAGGTGCCAGAAAATGCTCAGAATGCAGGATTTTGCACCATTTACCCTAACCTTCTAGGGCCTAGGTGACCCCACACCCCCGGCCTCTTGGGAGTAAATAGGGGGTAGAGGTTGTGAAAAGTACCTAAAAGATCAAGTGCTATACTCCCACTTCACAAATTCCTGGATCTGCCTATGGAAGCTAAATATGAATGCATATTACTAAAAATAATTTCTGAGCCATTTTGTTTTTAATCTCACTATTCACAACTTTAGGGCTAGGCTATTGCGCATGTGACAATGTGCTTGTTCAAAGTGCAGTTGGAATCTTTCCGAGTGAGATCATGACGTTTCGACAACAGTGTAAGATTCCCATGGCCAGCAGCCGTCGCGTGCAGAGACTGTTTCATGCACTTAGTACTACAAGTAACAGTTAGCAGGTCTTTCAAACGTCGCGATTAACATTTGTATTATTTGTAAAGAACACTCATCGCTAAATGATCGAGAACGCCTAACATGAGTTGAAGTAATCAATCAGAACAGAGACAGACAGACAGACAGACATTATACATCATACATGTTATATAGGGCTCTGATCAGACGATCTTTGTAAACGACCCATACTTTTTTAAGTTTCTAAAATATGAAGTAATATCATTTCTACCCCTCCATACAGCAAGAATTAAGTACAATTCTGTTTGTCGCTTCATCTCCCTCCCTGAAACGCTATGTACACCAGACTACTGTATTCCGAGGTATGACAACACCTATATCTGATTTCACCTCGGTATGAGAGACACACACTGTAGCCAGTCACCTGTTACTGATGCATTCGTAAAGACCACCAACAGTATTTTCTATCCCAGGGAATGGAAAGACAATATTCTGCTAATTCACAGTTGGATTTTGCTTTAAATTAGGAAGGAATTCCATCGTGTGAATTTGTCATTTATTTAAATTAACAAATGACTAGAAAATAGAAATTACGTTTTACATAATTTTACATAACAAATAATTGATTGAGTTTAAAACAGATAATTACTAATAACTACAACTTGACTAGTAAGAGTTTAAATCAGACGGACTAGTCACATGACTCAAAGTAACCCAGCCAATAAAACATGTGCAAATGTTAAAAATGAATAAATAAAATTTAGAATTGGATTTTGAATAGGCCAAAAGAGGACATCGATTATACAAACATTTTTTATGATGACCAATTTTAAAGGCCTCATTCATCAAAATTGCCAAATTTCGGACCCTGATCACTGTTAAGGGTTTAGATCCCACGGTGGGGAAACATGGATAATGGCCTAGAAATGCATAAATCCTTCAAATACTCCAACCCAAGGTTGGTGCCAGTGGCGGATTTAAGGGAGGAGCAGCCGGCACCCCCACCCCACCCCCCTCTAGAATTTTCAAATTCAAAGTATATCGTGGTCCCTTGTTTAGAAAAATGTAAACGATAAAAGAAGCAAAAATTTCTTCCAACCTTGGAAAAATAAATGACAAAATCTTTTGATTTACTGAATTACTTTTATTGGGAGAACTTATATTTTTTCCAAAACCTCTTAGAATTTGCGTCATTTTATTAATTTCACCTTATTAAAAATGACAAAAAAATAGTAAAAATTACTACATAGGAGACATATTTCGAGCCTTACAGAATCTGTAAAATCCAGGAGCTTCCGGGAGTTTCGCCCCTGAACTCCCACCAGGGCTTTGCCTGAACCCTCTGGGGCCTCAAGACGCCCCAGACCCCCTGTCTCCTAACCGCAATTTCTGGATCCACCTCTGGGTGCAGATTTATATTGTGTGAAAAGGCCTTTATTAAAATTGGGTCTTCAGCACTAGTGTTGATGCCCCAGAGAGAGACTGCTTGAGATTCTTATGCTGAAAATACATCAAGGTAGCTCCTAGTCTGACGCATGCCTGGCTCAATTTCCGCTACACTACATTAGCGTAGCGGAAATTGGGTCAGGCATGCGCCAGACTAGGTAGCTCCACGCCATGTGACGTCATAGACTGTTGCAAAATCTTCATTCTCTACGTAACGCGCCGTCTGGTGAGAGAATGCAAAAATTTCATTTAATTAAACTTTGCGCATGATAGAAATATAATTCTTTTGGAGGAATTTTATTCACCGGATAAATTTTTTTTTAAAGGTAAACTATCAATGCTGATTTTTTTTTTATATATATGTATATTTCCCATAAGTATTTATGATTAAAATGTTGTCAAGAGCAATAACTCTCATGCTGGTATTCTACATGTATCTACTGTAAGTGATTTACCCGATCTTCACAATTAATTCATACATATTGATAAAGTAGATTTTTGTAAACCGTTGACATTTTTTTTTTCATTTTAACAGTTTATGTCTTTCAACATTCTTTTTATTGAAAATGAGCGGCCTTTTTATGTTAGCATATACCTATACTTCTATTTATGCATGTCTGACTTCCTTAAAAAGATGATAACATACACAATGTATTTAATTATTTATTGAATTTAT
Source organism: Ostrea edulis (assembly GCF_947568905.1). Classification (NCBI taxonomy): domain Eukaryota; kingdom Metazoa; phylum Mollusca; class Bivalvia; order Ostreida; family Ostreidae; genus Ostrea; species Ostrea edulis. The sequence continues at coordinate 90,535,876 of NC_079169.1, forward strand.
CTGTAACAAGTGGAAATTGATACAGTTTTCTACTTCGACCCGTCAATATTGCTAATTCACATCTTGATGGACTAGTTGGTCATTAAGTGTGGTCACTACTGAGATGTGTAGAAGGTGTAATCATTAGTAAGTTAATTATAGTTAATTATAGTTAATTATAGTTTAATGTTGTATTGTGGCATATTATTTGAAAAGTTACTGTGTTAGTTACGTTGCGTGGCGCTCGGGTGATTTTTCTTTAAAGTGAAACAACATCGTGTTGAACCAAAATGTTTTACATGCACATGTCGTATTATGATAGTTATTATTCTAAAAATATTCCAAACTGTATATTGCAAGTATATCAGACAATGCAACATGAAATTATATATACAGCTGTATAATACCTGAATGTAATATTTATTTTAAACGGACCGAAGAGTTTGTCTATTACTTAAATTGGGTTTTCATAATATGTTGAAATAAGGCCTCAAAATGAATTGCAGGTGTTAATTTTTTAAATAAGAAATTCATGTACCATAACGCAATGCGATACAAGGAAGTTTGACTTCATTTCATTCTCGTGTATATGTGTGGCAGCGTAATAATAAACAGAACATTTTTGGAATTTGACATCATAAAATCTTTATAACTTAGATTATTCAGATTCTTCTCGTCCATTACATTGAACTATAAACATGAGAATGTAGCCGTTCTTATAATATTATTGTCAAATCAATGAATTCGTGATGTATTATTTTGTACTGTACTCGTAAAGAACATAATGAGATGTAGAGAATAGGTAGAGGATAAAATAATGTCCCGCGTTCCTGTGTAACATCCAATTTATTTCTGAGAGCATACCCCTGACAAAATTAATAAAACTTGAGACCCTTGACTGGTTCCATCTGACCTACAGCATCATCCGATTGTGAACCAGGAAGAAGCAATGTTCAATGGAGATTGTCGAACGATTTCACGTGGAGTTACTAAATCAAAATACACTTTGTAAGATAGAGCCCGGCTTCCGGTGATAACTATTAATTTGCATACATTTTAAACAGAGATTGAGAAATTTTAAGTCGTCCGAGCATAGTCGTGAATTGTGGCATTGTATCTTAACAGTGTTTCGACTTTTCAAATACTACGTATCCCCTTTTACCAAAATTAATCTTTCGCATTATTGGAGTTATCGGGACTAGAATTAACAGTTGTATGTCCCACTTTCCCCTAGGGAGTTGAGGGGTAGGTCCTCTTTTTCCCAGGGTGTTGAGGGGTAGGTCCTCTTTTCCCCTGGGAGTTGAGGGGTGGGGCTAAACCTATCCCAGAGATTGACTACATAGTTAGAATGGATTGAAGTTATCTATCGATATTCTGGTTCCTAGGTCAAGGTTAGAGCTATATGGATTATCTCGTAGTGAGATATAGAAAAGAAAACTATGTTCATAGAAATAGCTTCTACAAAGAAGGTTTAAATAACAACGTCTGTGTATTTGATTGGCCATTTCTGTCTTTCCCTACCATTTTGTATTTAGGCAACAATTATATGTTGTAGAAACAACAGAAGCATTCTTATTGTGTTGTAGAAACAATAAAAGCATACTTATTGTGTTGTAGAAACAACAGAAGCATTCTTATTGTGTTGTAGAAACAATAGAAGCATACTTATTGTGTTGTAAAAACAACAGAAGCATACTTATTGTGTTGTAGAAACAATAGAAGCATACTTGTTGTAATGTAGGAACAATAGAAGAATATTTGGCACAACAGAAAATTATGTCCAGATGATGTGCAATAATTCATTACAAAATATGAAGTTGTTATCCAAGTTTGAAAGCGATGCAAATATGCAACACTTTCTAGTTACACATGTTTTCTGTGTGAAACGTTTCTTGTTTTATATACTATTTCAATGAAGGAATGAAGCTAATATATACGGTAACCTATGTTATGCTATATGACCTAACTGGGGATAGTTTGCGCCTCTTTTAGCGTTTAAAATTATAAAATGAATTTTTAAAAATTTATTATTAGACATACGAGATCCTTTGGAATGAGTGCCAGGAATTTTCCTTGTAATCATTAAATTTGGGACAAATATTATCATTATAGAAAACATAATCTATCCGACTTCTTGGATTATTATCAGCATCACACCATGTTAGACCACCCATATCGGGATAATTTGTTTTCCAGAAATCAATTCAATCAAATCTATTTACTATGTTATATGCTATATAACCTGACTTGGAACAGTTTGCGCTTTATAATTCGCGAAGCGGATGACAGAAAAGCGTAAATTGTCCAAAGTTCATTATATCCTATAAAGTTTCAAATTTGTTGGGTTTTTTTTTAATGAAATATTTTAGTGAATAGAATGTATTAGGGTTCGAGAAAAGTTGGAAAAACATACACACCTCAATGACCCCCTGTATTTGCATACTCTTCTTATTGGTTACTTCATGTATTTAAAGAACATCCTTGGTTATTTTACTTATTCTGTCCAGGATGTCGATGACAATGTTCTTAGCTTTTGTTTACATCACTGCTGTATTCATACAGAATTGCGTATCTTCAGAATCTAGCCCATCTCATCCTTTGGTCATTGGAGATATTAGAGAATGCCTGGTCGGAAAAGATGTCTCACGGTTCGGAGTTCTTCCGGGAGTGGGATGGGACAATCTGAGAAACAAAGCCGGCGACATGGTGGTCTTCTTCAATTATTCGGAGTGTCGGACAACCGACGATGGTAAATACCTAATACCAGACAACGTATTTACCGTTCCTGTGAAAACAAGTCAAGTTGAAATATCCGGAGAAACATTTCAACACTGGAGTGACTATATTTCTACGACAGCATTCTCTATCAATACCGAAGCTTCTCTGTTTTATAAGGGTATAAAGCTCAGCGGGTCGTTTTCAGGTGAAAAGTACACAGTGAAAAGAAATCAGATTTTGGGAAAGTCGGTAACTACACGAGTTCAGGCAAGATATGTTCGATATTCAGCTAAACTTCAACATGGTTCTCAACTAAGCTCAGTATTTCGTCAACAAATCTTAAGCATCGCCAACAACATTCAAAGAAATCTGTCCACATTAGCCGAATATGAAAGTCAAATATTAGTTCGAGATTTCGGAACGCATATTCTCTCAAGTGTTGATGCTGGTGCTGTTATTTCTCAAACGGATCAGGTAAAGTCATCGTTCTTGAGAAATCTTAATAAAGATACCAGTAGATTGCTTGCGGCGGCAGGTGGCTCTTACAGGTTAAGATTTCGTATGTCTAATGAACTACATATCGGGACGTCTATGCAATTAATCGATATGTATGAAGGAAATCGAACTCATTCAGCCATTAATTCCATCGGAGGACCTATATTTAAACCGAACAACTTTTCTATTAATGACTGGGCATCGGAGATCAAGGAAAATTTGGTTGCAGTAGATCGGGGAGGCTTCCCAATATATCAAGTGATTAACGCGCGAAATTTTCCACATACCCCCGTCTCCGTCATATATTCTACGTTTGAGCAGGTGAAAAACGCCGTGGAAGAATACTATAAATTCAATACATATCGAGGGTGTACTGATATAGACTCTCCCAATTTTTCGTATTTGGCCAATGTGGATGATGGTACTTGTTCGTACAAAGTGGGCAACTATTCCTTTGGTGGGATTTACCAGACTTGCACAAAGACTGGACAGTTAAATGCAAAACTGTGTCCCTCTCTCATTCAGAACAACCCTTTAACCGGAAATGCCTCTTGTCCAAATGGATTTCAATCTGTATTTCTGTTAAATGGAAAAGTCACTTCTTCAGAGGTTCGCCAAAGGTGTACATCATGCGGATTTTTGGGATTGAGTACCTGCTGTTCGCATTATTACGTGCACGGCAGTGCTCAATATAACACGTACTGGTGTGTAGGAACATCATCCCACAGTCAGTCGCATTCGGGTTTCCTTTTCGGGGGAACGTACACCAGCAATGTTGACAATCCTCTAACTCAAGCACGTGAATGTCCGCTATATTTTTATCCCTTGGCAATGAGTACCGATATCAAATTATGCGTTTCGGACGATTTTGAACTAGGCTTCCGGTATGCTGTGTCTTTTGCGGGGCTTTTCAGTTGCAAATCTGGTAATCCTCTAGCAATCATGAAGGATGATACTTCAAAAAACAGCTCAAACAACATGCATTCATATCTCACGTCTGCTAATTCAAAGTTATGGCCGCATGCGTGTCCAACTGGTTATAGTAATCATCTGGCAGCCTTGGCAGAATCTTGCGAGATTAGTTACTGTGTGAAATCGCAATCTTTCTCCAAACAAGAGTTCCCAACCATTAGGAGACCCCCATTCATTGAATTACCTCGTGATGCCTTTTTACAGCTTGATGAAAACAACGGCACATTTCAAGCATTAACCGGATCGAACCAGTCCTCCCAAATCTCAACTAAACCATCGCCCAGTGAAAATTCCACCAACAACATGACAACTATCTTAATAGCTTCTGTTCTTTTTGCTATCACTGCTTTGGCAATGTTTACTTTCATTGGTTTCTGCGTACGGCGCCGATTGAAGAAAGGGGGAGGGAAGGAGGAACACGAGGAGTGTAGATCACAGGAAGGGGAAACGGAATGCAGAAGTGTTTAGGACCAGAAAAAGTTGGGTCGGGAAATGAAGTCGGAATAAGAAAATAACAAGGGACCATTTTTAAAAGCTGTGGTGAAATTGGTAGTATGTTTACTCTTTCAAGGCTAATTGAAATTAAAAGAATTTGGTTTGTAAATAAGCGGTATATATAAATAAATATTTTCATGGGGAAACACCGATAGTTCTGAAGCCTATACACCTAACTTCATGGTATATGGCGAACTTGGAAAATATCAATGCAATTAATGTAAAATGGTTTTCTTTTTGGACCAAATTTCAAATTTCACAGGGGACTAAGATTTCTTCAAAACTCTATTATATAGTAAAATCTACAAGACCTGGTTTAATTACATTACATTAGCAAATAAAACAAACAAACAAAAAACAACCCAAATTTTGAGTGATTGTGGATTATCTTACAAATGGCAGAATGAACAGCCATTTATTGTGATTGGCTTTAAAATGCAGTTTTTCACATTTTGTATGAATAAGAACAAATTCAGATGAGTGATACGCATCATTCCTCAAAAGGAAGTATAACCACAGGATTATCAAATATACAGGTTATTTTGAAAAGTACTTATACTTAGAATGCCAGGAAAACATTTGAATTTTTGTTGTAGAATTAGAACTGGCAATGCACGAAGATGGTGTGACATACTAAGAGAATGTAGAACATGTCAATTATGTAATACAAATGAGATTGGTAATGAATTTCATTAGATATTCAATTGTAAACCAATCTAAGCAATATTTCAAGGTATTATTACACAGATCCTAACATTCAAAAATCCACTTACTGATCGATGAGTTCTTCCCCCTATAACGGGTATTATACAGTGTTCAGCCTTTTTTATATCAGTCCATTGAGTGTATTATGCTACCTGATAGGTCAATGTATATTTTTTCTTATTTCAAAATGATTTGTTTAAAGTTTGATTAAGTCATATCAGATACATCAATTTCCCATTAGAAATATCAAAATCGTTTGTGTCTTTTTATTATTATAAATTCTATAGTAAGTTAAAAATATATGCAGAAATTCTCAAAGACAAATTAAATGCTCTTTTATATACGATATGCAATATGACATATTATTTTTATATTCGATTTACTAATACAAATCTATAGATAATAAAAATGATGGTATGTTCTTGATAAAAGTCATAATTATTCATTAATATATGTATTATCAAATTACCATTATAAACTTTGAAAAGATCAGATATCGAGGTGGTATATAGTTTGGTACAACAGGTGACAAAGAGATCAATGAGTCGCATTTCGGATACACGGAGTATAGGATTTATGTATATAGTTTTCCCTCCAAGTCTGTATTTGTAAATCCAGCTCAGAAGTATTTAATGCCACTGATTTGAATCGTGCACAGTGACTGGCAAATGAACTTCATGGTACTAAACCCGAATTTGAGTTCATTAAATTTTTAAAACTCTTTGTTGTGTTTATTTGAAATTGACAGAATGATTTGAAATTCATATTGTGGCCAGTATCACCTCGAAAGGATGGAATTGTGTCCTTAACTGGGTTCTCATTTTTATTTGGTATACTATAGATGATTTAAGATCCTTTATATATGTTGTTGTAGTAATGTTTAATATTACACTGATGTAAACTTATTATACATTGTATTAAGCTAGCCTTATTCATTTGGTTTGAAGGTGAATTTAACTAATCCACTTAAATTCTATCTACTGGTTGATCAAGATGTATAGAAAAAATGATATCGGAACATTGTTTCTGTTTTAACTATCAAGGTTTTGTTTTGCACGTTGAATTGCTTAATATACTTCCTGAGTTTATTTCAGTTATGGAATTTTTATTTGGCTCAACCCATTTTGCCCATAATTAATTTTCTTGTCATAGACGTTATCATTTTTTAACAGCTGAATATTGTTTGTAATTTTCTATAAATTGTTTTAGGCTTTTTATTTTTTTTTATTTTGCCGAATTTGGGTTTGTATGAACAATTCGGATTCTCTCTATTCGATGAATTGTGCTTATTCAAATTTACCGCTTTTATAGATTGCTGAACATTTTATCAGAGAAACTAAAGAAATTTTCCCAAAACGTAGTTCACTCTGTAAGCACTATGGATGGCATTTTAGTGAAACTGTTTAATTTTCATTCGTTATACATTCTCCGATTGAGTCCCGACTACGTGTTGGTTTAAAGTTGTTTATACGAGACTTTTCATGAAATTGTTGGTTTTTGTCGATTTATATAATTATCACATAATTATGCGTAACTGTAATTTTCCTAACTTACATACATGTATTATACAAATTGGTTTATCAATAAACACTGTATTACCAAATAACTTATTATTATTATTATTCTATAAAAGAACTAATCTGATTGGTGTTTTTGGTGAGGTGACTTGGGAGGAAAACACACACAATACTTACCTGGAATAAAAATGATGTCCCAAGAGACTTCTACGAGCCCCTTTGAATTTTTAGCTCACCTGAGCCGAAGCTTTTCTGATCGAAATCTGTCCGTTATCCATCGTCGTTGTTGTCGTTGTCGTAAACTTTTCATATTTTCATCTTCTTCTCCAGATTCACTGGGCCAATTTCAAACAAACTTGGTACAAAACATCCTTGGGTAAAGGGGTTTCAAGTTTGTTCAAATGAAGGGCCTTGCCCCCTTCAAAGGGAAAATAATCACAAAAATAGGGTGGGGTCATTTAAAAATCTTCTCAAGAACTTTTGGACCAGAAGAGTTGAAATTCACATGAAAGCTTCATGACATACATGTAGTGTAGATTCAGGTTTGTTAAAACCATTGTTCCCGGGGGTAGGATGGGGCCACAATAGGGGATCAAAGATGTACATGTAAATATATAGGGAAACTCTAAAAATCTTCTCAAGAACCACTGGGCCAGGAAAGTTTATATTTACATGAAATCTTCCTGACATAGTGCAGATTCACGTTTGTTAAAACCATGGCCCCTGAGGGTAGGGTGGGGCCACAATAGGGGATCAAAGATTTACATGGGAATATATTAGGGGAGATCTTTAAAACCCTTCTTCTCAAATACCACAGAGCCAGAAAAGATTACATTTACATGAAAGTTTCCTGATATAATGCAGATTCAAGTTTGTTAAAATAATTGCCCCCGGGTGTGGGGTGGGGTCACTATAGGGGATCAAAGTTTTACATACAAATATAGTGGGGAAATACATTTTGTATTTTAAAATCTTCTTCTCAAGAACCACTGGGCCATAAAAGTTTATATTTACATATTATGTACATGTGTACGTGGAAACTTCCTGACCTAGTACACATTCAAGTTTGTAATCATCATGGCCCCCATGGGTAACTTCACTCGCCGCCATTCGCCCCCGCGTTTCATCGAAAGCAGGAGATATCAATCTTGGTATACATGTATTTGTCTGTTACACATTGGTGTCCGGATGATATACCAAATACCATTTGAGTTTTAGCAAAGAAAATCCACATAACACGGTAACACTGTCACATTTTGTAGGAAATGGTTTCCGGATGATATCTTATTACGTAATTTTCGAGTCGTCCAATAGTTATTTCCCTTTGTGGAACTCTTACGCACAGTAAGACACAAAACATATTTTCGTCCACACACGGTGGGTACAAATGCTTATCCTTGCCTTCATAATAATTACCAGACATCATACAACCACCTAAACAAATTTAGTAAATTTATGACTAGTGTATTTGATAATAAGGTTGCTCAAATAAAAATAGATAATCACCATCTTTCTTTTGTGCAGAAGAGGAGATAAATAATAATTTCACATTTAATCTATTGGCCTAATTCAAACAAATATTATTCTTGATATGGTCAGTTTAATGTATACCAACGGCTGATATAAACAAAATTTACGCTTTCATAACTTTTATCCTTATTTACATAGACATTCTATAATATATATGTATGTATATATTTTGTACCCACCCAAGTGTCAACAGAATAGGGGCTGTAAGTCTCGTTCTCGTCACTTCCGGTGAAGCGTTTCCGGTGACAAACAAATCCGATTCAGTATTACGAGTATACAATTGGGCCAACTACACATCTGAAAAACCAACGCTTATGCGTACAAATCAGAGAACGCTGTGTACCACAACCATTTGTCATGTCCTGTTAACAAGTTGACGTATATTGTCAATGCAATGCAGTGGTTCAATATGTCGACGGAGAACAAGTTGTATAAAGTAGTCAGGTAACTGCAAGTATACGTTCATCTTCAACTTCATGGATGATTATTCAATAATTACACAACTCATTTATACTTTTAATTCAACTTATTTATTCTCTTTTAATTCAAACAACTAGGCCTATTATTGTTAATAATTAGATATACAAATGTACAATGTAACTCAAGTAGATAGTTTTCTGATGTGGCTAAAATTGAGGGGGGGTGTTATGGTTATATTATAGCCTATTACTTCACTGTTTTGTTTTTTTTTTTTTGTTTTTTTTTTTAAATTATCATTATTTAAGCAATTTGGAGAAATTGGTTACATTAAGATAACTTTATTATATATGGCTTGATTAAGTTTGTACTGTATATATTCAGCAAGAATTTACAGGACGGGGGGAGGGTGGGGGGCACTTCTTGTCTAAAGATATCAGGAGGCAAACGCTGGAGAGCGTAATTGCAAGGGTTGCTCCTTCCAATAATGTGGTAGAGAATTTGTAGAATGTGTATCTTCTGTATAATTGACGCCTGTTTATTGTGGATTCTCTCTTTATAGTCTTCACTGTCCATTATATATAAACTTTTTTAAAAAGCTGGAATATCCAAGGACACACCTTGTGGTAATTGAATGATCACACCTGGTGAACACCTAAACCATTTTCCCGCCGTGAGTTTTGTGGGAACTTTGCTGTGGAGCACATGTTGATTCTGTACTCAAAGTTGAAAAATAAGTGATTGCACCATTCGGTGTTACACAAGTCACTGCTTTGACGGTATATCAGCACTCACAGGAACTGTATGTCATGGCCTGGGTATCAAGGTGTCCGGAAATATTTCAAGAGATTAGAAGAGAAATCATTTTCGTGCAATACGTTTCTCTTTATCTCAAGTAAGTTATTTTAAGTCTTAAATTAAAGCCATATTCTTGAATTTTGTATAAACTAATATTTTTCTATAAACAAAACTGTGTTTATACAATATTAAACTTGTTTAGGGAGAGGATAAAAAAAACCCATTGCGGATGGAGAATGTTTGTTTATTAATAATAACATCCCCAGTAAACAATCAATACAGTTGTACGAACTTTAAAACATAACGTATTACATGTATGTTATCAAATTATAACCCCCCTCCACCAAGTACCAACCGAATCTCAATGAATCCACTTACTAAAACAATATTTTATTGTTTTATAATATTAAATACTATCACTTCTTTTTGAAAATTGTGTAAATATTACATTTATCAAGGTCTCGCTGCAATATTGTAGCCCTCTCCGAGTTTTTTTTACTCTGAAACCCCCCCCCTTTTTTTTTTTTAGATGAGAGAGCTACATTATTGCAGGTAATCAAGGTCAACGCACGGCGCCGATAAGAAATCAGTGATGAAGTTTTATTGTATATGGTCATGGAAAGAGTACTATTTAGTAGTGCTACAGCTGCTGTGTCTAGCAATGTTTTTCGTAACAACTTTCTAGTAGATCGTAAAATCATGCTCCTCCCTCTATAAACATTTGATTTATACAATTTCAAGCGTGACTGCATGAGACGTATAACTGTGTACATCTTGAACTGTGGATTATAAATAAATTAAAGTAAATCTATTAAGATCTACCTGAGCGTATATATAACTAAAGACTGATGATCGGTATGAAGGCCCTAGATGTGGTAACAAACAAAACCAAGGTATTCATTATCTAATGGAAATCAGGCTTACTACCGGTATTTGAATGCATTTATACTGACCTGCTCAACTTTCCCCATAACGTTCACTTCTTTGCATCGACCAAAAAACAATAAAAACTGCAGGATATTTCCAACTTGTATGATTTCATGCAAACCGTATAGGTTTGTTTGTCACCGGAAGTACTCAAATCTCGCGTCATCTCGTTTGCGAGCATACAGTCCCTATACTGAACGTACCTCCATCACAGAAGAGCTGATACATTGTTTCTCGGAAGTTGCGTATTAATAATTGAACATAAGCAATGAAAATTCTTTTGAAGAATATCAAAGTAGTGTGGAAAACCAGAAATAATTTACAGGTGATCATTCGAATACTGCTAGTATTATAGGAATGGACAATGGTATTTTACATGGAGATTCTCTATCGTAAACGGATGACCTCTATTACTTTAAGATATCAAAATGGTCAAAGGTCAAGGTCATCAACACACATTACTATCTGATTGTATCTTAATGGGAATGATATACTGTATTTCTTCATATCATTTATGACTGAAATTTTGTGATAACAGTTTTTGCTAAAGATTCACTGGATGTTAAACATTCTCTGTAGTCGTGGATAAGAATTATATATATAGTTATGACGTGTGATTTGTTTTATTTTATTGATGCTATGACGTGAATTTGCCTCAGACTGCATGTACTACCAGGATTACATGCATAAGCAAGAAAAAGCATTGAAGCATTACTTCTTTTTGGTCTTGAGTTTCGACCTGGAATTTTCAAGTCGTATTATTCAGATTCTTTCACATAATTATGTCTTCTAAACCAGTAATATAGTCCATTTTCGTATTGGTTCACTTGCTTTAATTTGGTTTGTTCAATGCTAAATATAATGTAACGTACCAATTAACGGGCTCGCCGGTTGACAGGGGACGCTACTCCTCTTAGGCACCTGATTCCACCTCTGGTGTGTCCAGAGATCCGTGCTTGTCCTCTCTTCAGTTTGTATTCTTTATAGGATTTTCAGGATTAATCAATGTTCGTTACTTTCACTCTTTCCCGCAGGGTCCCTAGGTGGGGTGACTTTGAGGTCGTTTTATCATTTAAGTTTCAATTCCCGTAAACAATAACGTATGACATCGAAATAACACCACTGTGTATTTAATGGTCATCGTTCGTAACGAAGATAGATACCCCGATAGACAATTGTTTAAAATCGTGCATGTAAAATTGTTACCGATCAGGTCAGTTGCCATTTTATGATTACCGTAACATAGACTACGCATACATGTAATAATTTTTCGACCGCAAATCTGTACAATGGTTTTAAAAAAGCGTGATTTTGAGAGAGAAATCTGTACACAAAAAGTGGTACAAAATCTTTTCTGAATATCGATCCCAATATGATTTGTCAACACCTACATTATATCACATGTATGATAGACAACGGTCATTGGCTTGTACACATTGAATAGACAAACAGTTAATTATCATTTTGTTTGGTGACTGAATTTTGACAAACATTGCATCAGAGTTCTACAAAATAAAGTTCTAAGTTGGGACACACAAATCTGGGGGCTTATCTTTCGTTTCTCCTCAGGTTCGGATGTATAAAGATAACTAATGGTTTTTATCTTTGAAACCACCATCCTTCTATTTACAAACATTCTGATCCGGAGTGGGAGAAAGCTTTCGTTACACCATGACTTAAATATTGAGACAAATTAACCCCTTTGGGAAATTTGGGGGGTTAAATTGAGTGTTGTTTTTCTTTTTCAGCTAAATATGGCACACTTTCCTGTCTTTAATGGAATTGAATACTTTGACTTTCTTACGGCAAACGAATTACGAAGGAAAACATTGTCCAAAACTACCCAATGATGAGGCCAAACGACGGTATCGGTCCACACTACCCCTTAGGTACCCTTAAGAATCAGTGAAAGTTGATATGAAATTTTTGAAATTGAGGACCTTTGTGATACAAATGTAAGAACCAAAGCATTTGCAACTCAAAATGGCTTTAAGAATAACGCATATTATTTTCATTGGGATATTTATAATTTGTGTCTCTGGTAAGCATGTTTTTCTTTTAATTTTCGTTTATTGAATTGAAAACAAGAAAGTTTGATTTGATATACGTGTACACTACTTATTAGAAAAAGGTATTTGATTTATATTACAAACAAGCAACGCACAGTATTTAAAAAACAACAACTTTGTAATACACCAATACAATATAGGAAAACACCAGATACATGCAAGTAAATAAGACTGTTCCATTTCAATAAGACTGTTCCACTTTAATTAATTTTGTTTTTATTCTCCTTATCTATTGTTGGATGTGCCGACATTTTGGAACATATAACACAATGACTTCAATTTTGAAAAACGTTTCTTTTACCTAAGATTGTGATATATTTCATCATTTTGTGGGACACACCCGCTTGTAGTAATCTCTGCTCGTATAGAGAACATACCTGTCAAAATTGTTATCAAAGAAGTCATCTAAATTTGACTTTACTAGCTAGCACAGATCTATTAAAGCTATGTTCGTGCATGCGTTACTATTTTAAACAAATCATTTTTTAAAGCAAAAGTTTGCTTTGCGAAGTGGGCATAAAGTACAATGGTTATAAAAGACAACAAGTTTTACAATTTTTAGTATATTATTACTAAAGTATTTTCAGTGCAAAGTGAGCATTTGTGTAAAGAAAAAAAAAACCCACAACATTTGCCCATAACTGTTTTTGATCACTGTTTTGAGTAATTCATTGTTTTTTTCTTGTAACACTGTTAAAAGTTTAATTAAATATAAAATTCAATACCTCGTTCTAATTTAAAAAAAAAAACCCGCACAATTTTGATATTTTTGAATATATCAACCGATACAATGTACTTCGTGGAAAATATAAAGGAGAAGTCAAGTAAGTTTGATTTCTTTTTAATCATATCCGATATATTGTTGGTTAAAACATTTTTTTATATAGTGTAACTTTCAAAGGGCTTTAAAGGGGCATGGACACGGTTTGAACCGAAAATTAAAACTTTTATTCAAAATTTTATTTGCCCATTGTCATCCGTCCTGTATTATGTCATGGTGCTGTCCGTGTGTGTCCGTCCGTCTGTCTGTCCGAGGTCGTGTTTTCCGGACGTTTTCCGTAACGGATGTACGTAAAACTTTTAAATTTAATCAAAACTTCTCTCTCAAAAAGCGTAAAAATGAGGATGCTTTTCAGCTGGATTGGTGGATCTTGACCTATTTTATGACTAATAGCAGGTCAATCAGTATTCCGGCCTTTTTTTTTCGTTACAAATACAGATATTGCCCTGAAATTTAGACAGAAGCTTCCTCTCGGAGGAATACAAGTTCCGTTAGCATTTTAGCTAGATTGGTCTAACCGTCCGTGACCTAAGTAGGTCAAACAGTTTTCCGGACTTTTTGTTTACATATAGATTGCTTAATAGAAAATATGTTTAAAACAAAATGAAATGTGACAAACACTAGAAACTGATTAATTGTGTTTGAAATTAACTTGTAAATTTTGAAAAATCTGCTTTAAACGAAACTTTTACTAGTATATTTAACCTATGTAAACAAAAATAAGACACGAGCCTTGTTTACATAACAATGAATTGTAAGCTCGGTATCTTCCATGTACCTTGACAACTAACACAATGATTCAAATTTTTGCTGACCATTAGAAATAACTTAATTACACTGCAAACATTAACAAGAAGCCCACGTGCCTTATCGGCCACCTGAGTACTAGTTAAAAGTATTACTAGTCCCAATGGTTATAGAATCTAGAAACAATTCGTTTGCATATCTAAGCTAAATTCTAGATACAGTATAAAACATTATATATGTAACATTAACACGATATGACTAAATAAGGACCTATCCTAGAGTCAAAACCCTAAGGTTGCAAAATTCACAATTTTAGTACATGTACATCCTTTTCTGCTTTTCCTTAAATATGCACTTACAGTGTAGTTTTACACTGTATCAGCAAACATAAAGAAGCCTTTAAAATGATAAAGACAAAAATCACTTTGATAAATTTGGCCCCACCTTGGAACCAAAAGACTTATAACTCTCTTGATTGATTGAATATTGTTTTACGTCCCTCTCGAGATTATTTCACTCATATGGAGACGTCACCACTGCCGGTGAAGGACTGCAAAATTTAGGCCTATGCTCGGATCTTATGGCCTTTGAGCAGGGAGGGATCTTTATCGTACCACACCTGCTGTGACACGGGACCTCGATTTTTGCGGTCTCATCCGAAGGACCGCCCCATTTAGTCGCCTCTTACGACAAGCAAGGGGTGCTGAGGATCTATTCTAATCTGGATCCCCACAATTCTCTTGAAAGGAAGAGTTACATTGGTAGAGTTTAAATATCACAATGCGTCTGTTAAAAGTTGAAACTCTTTCCGTTCTATTGCAACTCAGATAACCCGAGTTTGTATGAACCAAAGTCGCCCAATGCGGCAGAAATCAATGTGAGTTTAAGTTAGTCCCCCTTACTCAAGGTCTCAAGCTGTGCCGGATGACGTAAAGTCGTTAGAAACTTGACTTTCCTTTTTACCAACAACTTTCTTGAGAAATGCATTGTCTTTTGTGATATTTATGTTGAATTTATATTTCAAAACATATAACGAAGCAATCTTTTGAAAATAATATGGTTATTTCTCTCATGACTTCCCTTCTGAGAAGGGTCACGAGGTCGACCTGTCTCTCTCGACCTTATACTGCATACCTGCGTCATCATTTCCATATATGATGGTTTTTAGGTATCCTTTGATTTTTATGTTTGCAAATATGATCTCTACACTAGATCCCTGTTTACATCATTTTAAAGTATTTCAAAATTGCAAGCCAGTTTTGGATATGCTCCTTTTAACTTTTATTTATTTTATTGGTTGGTTTTTGTTGTTGTTTGTAAGCGCAAGCGCTAAGCGTAGCTTAAGCGCTTATTGCCGCCAGTTGGATTTTGCTTTCGTCATTATGTTTCCGGTTTATCGCCACCTATAGGCGAATTTATGCATCGCTGTAGTCAAGTCGTGCTTAAAGTAGTCGTAATTTTGCAACCGATATAGCACAGGGATAACATTCACATCTGCAGTTGCATTTTTTCCCGGAAATACAGTTCGTTGAACAGTGAATAAAATATGTATAAAAAGGGTGATATTTTTGTCCTCATTCTTGGGGAAAGTGAGACACAGATGCAGGTCATTCTTCAGTTAAAATTCCCATTTGAATCTGCGTCTGTAATAATTAAAGTGACTCAAAATCTAAAATTGAATAAGAATATGTATATGAAACCGTTTTAGCTAGGGTGCCTTTGCATTGTTACCTTCGCATGGCGCTTAGAGGCCAGGAAAATCAATTTGCATGGTGCAATCTATAATTAGAAGCCACGTCATTAAGCTATACACGAATCAGGAGGGTTTTCCACGTGTGTTTTGGCTGCTGTTCCGACTCAGTAAAATATTTGTCCGACGCAGCAAAAATGTGTGCAACACAGTAAAAAATTAACTGATCCGCGTCCATTGTGAACGAGAAAGAATTTGTGCACGATTATGCTTTGACAACGAAGGACAGAGATCGGTGTCTCAGAAGGATGATATTGCGTAACTGCTTACACCTTCCCCGATCATATATGTAAGTCGGTCATGCAGAAATTTAGAGGATGCAACGGTGTAACTTAAGCTTACTTTATTATTTCTAAACGACCAAGATATTCTTCAGAATCATCGTCCACACAATCAAATTTGATTTCGTGATTGATGTTTCAAAAATGAGACTAAAAATAATAGTCTTGGGGCAAGGAAAAGATAAAAGGTACAACATTATATTATATTATATTATATTATATTATAATATGGAAGACAATACCCCGGTTTCACGTATTCAAAACACCGCGTGGAATTTTACGAGGTCTGTATACTGAAATACATATGTTTAGAACAAGTGTTAGATAAACATTGCCATTGTGTCAAGCATGAATGTGAAATGATTTGCGGTCCACAGCACGCTACATACAACGAAAAGTAATCGTGTTTTCAATTTCTTTGTACTTCAAACAAACAATTGACAATGACATGCATGTGCTACATGTATTTCCGAACGTACAAATGATGAAGAAGGGGGAGGGGGAGGGGCATGGATGTACTGTCGTTGTTCCCTGTCCCCACATTTTGTTTTCGCTGAACGATCTTTTCATATAAAAAAGATGCATTTAGTTTTTTGGTGAGATGCCTCTTCATTATTTCTAACAGCGGTTTGAACATTACCGTTTGAAAATTACTTTTGTAACTTTTCAGTGCCTTGTTTGGGATTCTCATTTAGCTACATTTACATGTTGTAAAGTTTGCATATTTATTGCGAGTCACTTCTGTTACATTTTTTTTTCATATTAGAACTCCTACACAAGCTTTCGAATCTTATGATTTTTTGCTAAGGTTATTAGCATTTTCATATAAAGAACTGTTTTATAAAATTAAAACAATAGCAATGTGTATTATGTCTCATTCAGACAAACGGATGAGTCTCCTTTGCAATATGAATATGAGCTTTTACACAAGAAGTGTAATACACACAAGTTGATGAGTACAGCGTTTAATGTACCTATGTACAAACTCTTGGGGGTTTTTTTTGGTGGGTTTTTTTTTTTTAGATTTACGTATAACAAACAATCACTACAATTGCTAAATGTAAATCCATGCTTATATGTTAGTCAATTCATCATCATATTTGAATTAGTATATCTGAATTAGTATATCCTCTTGCACTAACTTTCATGTTTAAAATGAGCTATATCCACTCTTGTTGATGACGCAGTATTCAGTTTCAAAGTAATATTGCACATGTATGATAGACATCTTTTCTAAATAACTTCCTAAATTTTGTTTTCAGTTATTCATGTATTTATCGGACTTATTTGGATTCAGATTCTCTCCAACCTGATTTTGAATTGAAAATAATTCCACTTTCATGGTTTGATTGCTATTTACAGACAATTATGCACAGGATTCTGTAGTACAAGTCATACAGATGCATGTTTATGTGTGTATTTAAATGATTTCTGGTAAGGTAATGAAATGGATGTAAAGCGTTTCATAATCCTGCATCATTGGTGTGTTTTGACATTGTGGCATTTGTTAGTGTATGTGGTTATGTGTAATTTTCTTTTTTGTCCAGTTTGTTTGTTCCTTTCTATTATAAGTGACTTACATATGTGTGTCAAACTATTGATTTATTTCATTTTAGTTGTATTCTAAAAATATTCCATACACTATTTAACTGGAACACAACAGTAAGTTAGTTGCGTAATAACAATTGAACACTTTATACCGAAAACTACCATTACAACTGTTTTCACATTTTCTACCAAAAATGTTCTTCTCTATAACATCACATCTGTAAGAGAAAAAAATGCATAGTCATGTAGAGCATTTAATGATCCAGGGACCGGAGCAGAGCGGATCAGAAACCCTTGCCTTGGGAAGATGGGTGGGGGCTAAACAGGGTATAAAGTGTTCATTTGTCAAATATTTGAATAACATAGCCTTGAATGCTATTGATTGATTATATCTTGTTTAACGTTCTTCTCAATAATTTTTAATTCATATGGAGACGTCACCAAGACCGGTGAAGGGCTTCAAATTTAGGCCTATGCTCGGCGCTTACGGCCATTGAGTAGTGAGTGTTCTTTAGCGTGCCACACCTACTGTGACACGGGACATCCGTTTTAAAGGCCATCTCCGAGGACCCGTGACATTCACACCTGATGCCGAGAGTTTGGTGATGGAACTGTCACTACCTGTTTAACGAACTAGGTCTGTCGCGGCCGGGATTCGAACCCCGACCGCCTGCATACAGAGCGAACACTTTACCTCTGGACCACCGCAGCGGTGGTAATGCTATTGATACTAAATTCTGATTATAAATATTTAATAAGAACATGTGTCCTTTACCAAAATTGTAAATTTCATGATCCAAGGACAGGGTTTTAGTTTAGTGTGGGATCAAAGTTATCATAGTGACCATTGTTTTAACAACATCATCCATATAAAATTTATATTTCAACGTGTTGAAAAGTTTCAGGACATTGCTTCCAATCCATATTTGTTATTTTCTTACAGAAAATGTACTACTTAGTTATGCGAAAATAAAGAATCATAAACCTTTTTTTTAATGTTGTTCCTGCTCATTAACATTACATGCAGAATTCATGAAGTCAGCTTAGCGCTTTTCAGTACTTTGATTGGGGTTTTGTTTTTTGTTTTTGGTTGTTTTCAGGGGGAGAGGGTACACTTTTCAGCAGATAATGATTGATAATTATTCTGTTTCATTGACAAAAATATTAATTAATCTGCGAAATTTATGAAAATTGGGAGAAAACCAACCCATCATGACCGAGTTGATCTACATGTTGTATGAGTGAAATCTCACCCATGGGGCAGAATAGTTCGGGCAAGTACTCTGCAAGTTTTTCCTCAATTCTCACAGGGATAATCGTGGTATCTTTATGACGTCCTTCAAAATAACATCAAGATTCCTTCAGTGATGTATTGATTGCATATATCCGATATCTATGAATTAAAAACAAACATAAAACATAAATCAATACACCAACAACACAACAACCAATCCTTTTGATGTTTCTTTCGATACAATATGTTCAACTGAACAACACGCCTACACGTGCAGTCAGCTATATTGTATTTCTTTGTGGTTATTTCCAGGGACTGATGCTACGATGACCACGGCATCCGGTAATAGATGTTTCACGTGCTCTTTCACGGTGGACAAGCCGTGGATGTTGAGGGAATGTGTTAACAATACTGACGTAATGTCCATAAGACAATACACCCGGCCATGTGAACGTTACTGTTTCACAGTAGAAAGATTCAACATACGTAAGTTTGTAACATTTTCCACTCTGTTGATTGGTCCGTGTTTGCCCAACTCTCTATTTCATATTGCTTGTAGGAGTTATGAGATTGATCACTGTCTGTTATTTTCACCTTTCATTGTGGATATTTATTTCGTTGTCGGTAAAATTACGGATATATTTCATTTACAGTATGTTTAGATTATGGATATATTCCATATCCGGTCTGTTTAGATTATGGATATATTCCATATCCGGTCTGTTTAGATTATGGATATATTCATTTCCGGTCAATCTAAATTGTGGATACTAGTATTCTCTCATACACATTTTAATGAAGAGTGTAAACACCTAACTTCTAATTTCTAAAACTATTCCCTAGCAACAAAGATGGAGGATTGGGAAGGGGTTTGTGTAATAATAGTTTTTGCACACTCAACTTAGAAATACGGCGAACTTGTTTTAATCAGCAGTTATTACTTTGATAACCTTAAAATGAGGCTTTGTAGTCAGTTTTAGTTGCTTTCGGGCGGAAGCGATTCCGTAAAACTTGGGATTTGAATTGTGTCGAGTACTTACGTGTACTGAACACCTCACACTTTATCTGTCTGTGGATCAGTCATGTCGAGGCCTTCACACCTACACTTTTATTAGCTCACCTGAGCTAAAAGCTCAAGTGAGCTTTTCTGATCACCCGTATTCCGGTGTCCGTCTGTAAACTTTTAACATTTTTTACTTCTTCTCAAAAACCACTGGACCAATTTCAACCAAAGTTAGCAAAAGCATCCTTAGGTGAAGGGAATTCTAAATTGTTAAAATAAAGGGCCAGGCCACCTTCCAGGGGGATATAATCAAGAAAAGGTAAAAATAGAGTAGGGTCATTTAAAAATCTTCTCAAGAACCACTGGACCAGAAAAGATGAAATTTATAGATAAGCTTTATTAGGTAGTGCAGATTCTAAATTGTTAAAATCATGGCCCCCGGAGGTTGGATGGGGCCACAAGGGGGATCAAAGTTTTACATACAAATATAAAGGAAAAATCTTGAAAAATTTTCTCAAGAACCACTGAGCCAGAAAATCTTAAATTTATATGAAAGCTTCCTGATATAGTGCAAATTCTAAATTCTTAAAATCCTGGCCCCCGGGGGTCGGATGGGGCCACAATAGGGGATCAAAGTTTTACATACAAATATATAGGAAAAATCTTCTTCTCAAGAACCACTGAGCCAGAAAAGCTGAGATTTATATGAAAGCTTCCTGATATAGTGCAAATTCCAAATTGTTAAAATCCTGGCCCCCGGGGGTCGGATGGGGCCACAATAGGGATCAAAGTTTTACATACAAATATATAGAAAAAAAATTTTAAAATCATCTTCTCAAGAACGACTGAGCCAGAAAAGCTGAGATCTATATGATAGCTTCCTGATATAGTGCAGATTTAAGTTTCTTAAAATCATGGCCCCCGGGTGTCAGATGGGGCCACAAGAGGGGATCAAAGTTTTACATACAAATATATAGGGAAAATCTTTAAAAATCTTCCTCTTAAGAACCATTTAGCCAGAAAGGCTGAGATTTATATGAAAGCTTCCTGTTAAAATTATGGACCCCGGGGTAGGATAGGGCCACAAGGGGGATCAAAGTTTTACATACAAATATATAGGAAAAATCTTCTTCTCAAGAACCACTGAGCCAGAAAAGCTGAGATTTATATGAAAGCTTCCTGATATAGTGCAGATTCTAAATTTTTAAAATCCTGGCCCCCGGGGGTCGGATGGGGCCACAATAGGGGATCAAAGTTTTACATACAAATATATAGAAAAAATCTTTTAAAATTATTTTCTCAAGAACGACTGAGCCAGAAAAGCTGAGATCTATATGATAGCTTCCTGATATAGTGCAGATTCAGGTTTGTTAAAATCATGGCCTCCGAGGGTCGGATGGGGCCACAATAGGGGATCAAAGTTTTACATACAAATATATAGGAAAAATCTTTAAAAATGATCTTCTCAAGAACCGCTAGGCCAGAAAAGCTGATATTTCCATGAAAGCTTTTTGACATAGTACAGATTTAAGTTTCTTAAAATCATGGCCCCCGGGTGTCAGATGGGGCCACAAGAGGGGATCAAAGTTTTACATACAAATATATAGGGAAAATCTTTAAAAATCTTCCTCTTAAGAACCATTTAGCCAGAAAGGCTGAGATTTATATGAAAGCTTCCTGTTAAAATTATGGACCCCGGGGTAGGATAGGGCCACAAGGGGGATCAAAGTTTTACATACAAATATATAGGAAAAATCTTCTTCTCAAGAACCACTGAGCCAGAAAAGCTGAGATTTATATGAAAGCTTCCTGATATAGTGCAGATTCTAAATTTTTAAAATCCTGGCCCCCGGGGGTCGGATGGGGCCACAATAGGGGATCAAAGTTTTACATACGAATATATAGAAAAAATCTTTTAAAATCATCTTCTCAAGAACGACTGAGCCAGAAAAGCTGAGATCTATATGATAGCTTCCTGATATAGTGCAGACTCAGGTTTGTTAAAATCCTGGCCCCCGGGGGTCGGATGGGGCCACAATAGGGGTTCAAAGTTTTACATACAAATATATAGGAAAAATCTTTAAAAAATGATCTCAAGAACCACTAAGCCAGAAAAGCTGATATATCCATGAAAGCTTTTTGACATAGTGCAGATTCAGGTTTGTTAAAATCATGGCCTCGGGGGGTCGGATGGGGCCACAATAGGGGTTCAAAGTTTTACATACAAATATATAGGAAATTTTTTTTTTAAAATGATCTTCTTAAGAACCACTAAGCCAGAAAAGCTGATATTTCCATGAAAGCTTTTTGACATAGCGCAGATTCATGTTTGTTCAAATCATGGCCTCTGGGGATAGGATGGAGCCACAAGGGGGGATCAAAGTTTTACATACAAATATATAGGAAAAATCTTTAAAAATCTTCTTCTCAAGAACCATTGGGCCAAAGAAGTTCACATTTACATGAAAGCTTTCTGACATAGTGTAGATTCAAGTTTGCTAAAACCATGGCCTCCAGGGGTATGTTGAGGCCATAATAGGGACTATGGTTTTACATGCAAATATATATGGAAAATCTTCTGATATGGACCAAGGTGACACAGGTGAGCGATGTGGCCGATGGGCCTCTTGTCTGTCTGTGTATCAGTCATGTCGAGGCCTTCACACCTAACACTTTTATCTGTTTGTGTATTAGTCATGTCAAGGCCTTCACATCTACACTTTTATCTGTTTGTGTATTAGTCATGTCAAGGGCTTCACACCTACACTTTTATCTGTTTGTGTATTAGTCATGTCAAGGGCTTCACACCTACACTTTTATCTGTCTGTGTATTAGTCATGTCAAGGCCTTCACACCTAACACTTTTTTCTGTCTGTGTATTAGTCATGTCATGGCCTTCACACCTACACTTTTATCTGTCTGTGTATTAGTCATGTCATGGCCTTCACACTTACACTTTTATCTGTCTGTGTATTAGTCTTGTGGAGGCCTTCACACCTAACACTTTTATCTGTCTGTGTATTAGTCATGTCGAGGCCTTCACACCTAATACTTTTATCTGTTTGTGTATTAGTCATGTCAAGGCCTTCACACCCACACTTTTATCTGTCTGTGTATTAGTCATGTCATGGCCTTCACACCTAACACTTTTATCTGTCTGTGTATTAGTCTTGTGGAGGCCTTCACACCTAACACTTTTATCTGTCTGTGTATTAGTCATGTCCAGGCCTTCACACCTAATACTTTTATCTGTTTGTGTATTAGTCATGTCAAGGCCTTCACACCCACACTTTTATCTGTCTGTGTATTAGTCATGTCATGGCCTTCACACCTAACACTTTTATCTGTCTGTGTATTAGTCTTGTGGAGGCCTTCACACCTAACACTTTTATCTGTCTGTGTATTAGTCATGTCATGGCCTTCACACCTAACACTTTTATCTGTCTGTGTATTAGTCTTGTGGAGGCCTTCACACCTACACTTTTATCTGTCTGTGCATTAGTCATGTCGAGGCCTTCACACCTAATACTTTTATCTATCTGTGTATTAGTCATGTCGAGGCCTTCACACCTAATACTTTTATCTGTCTGTGTATTAGTCATGTCAAGGCCTTCACACCTAACACTTTTATCTGTCTGTGCAGTAGTCATGTCATGGCCTTCACACCTAACACTTTTATCTGTTTGTGTATTAGTCTTGTCGAGGCCTTCACACCTAACACTTTTATCTGTCTGTGTATTAGTCATGTCAAGGCCTTCACACCTAACACTTTTATCTGTCTGTGTATTAGTCTTGTGGAGACCTTCACACCTAACACTTTTATCTGTCTGTGTATTAGTCTTGTCGAGGCCTTCACACCTAACACTTTTATCTGTCTGTGTATTAGTCTTGTGGAGGCCTTCACACCTAACACTTTTATCTGTCTGTGTATTAGTCTTGTCGAGGCGTTAACACCTAATATTTTTATCTGTCTGTGTATTACTCATGTCAAGGCATTAACACCTAACACTTTTATCTGTCTGTGTATTAGTCTTGTGGAGGCCTTCACACCTAACACTTTTATCTGTCTGTGTATTAGTCATGTCCAGGCCTTCACACCTAATACTTTTATCTGTCTGTGCAGTAGTCATGTCCAGGCCTTCACACCTAACACTTTTATCTGTCTGTGTATTAGTCTTGTCGAGGCCTTCACACCTACACTTTTATCTGTCTGTGTATTAGTCTTGTGGAGGCCTTCACACCTACACTTTTATCTGTCTGTGTATTAGTCTTGTGGAGGCCTTCACACCTACACTTTTATCTGTCTGTGTATTAGTCTTGTGGAGGCCTTCACACCTAATATTTTTATCTGTCTGTGCAGTAGTCATGTCCAGGCCTTCACACCTAACACTTTTATCTGTCTGTGTATTAGTCTTGTCGAGGCCTTCACACATAATACTTTTATCTGTTTGTGTATTAGTCTTGTGGAGGCCTTCACACCTAACACTTTTATCTGTCTGTGTATTAGTCATGTCCAGGCCTTCACACCTAATATTTTTATCTGTCTGTGCAGTAGTCATGTTCAGGCCTTCACACCTAACACTTTTATCTGTCTGTGTATTAGTCTTGTCGAGGCCTTCACACATAATACTTTTATCTGTCTATGTATTAGTCTTGTGGAGGCCTTCACACCTAACACTTTTATCTGTCTGTGTATTAGTCATGTCATGGCCTTCACACCTAATACTTTTATCTGTCTGTGCAGTAGTCATGTCCAGGCCTTCACACCTAACACTTTTATCTGTCTGTGTATTAGTCTTGTGGAGGCCTTCACACCTACACTTTTATCTGTCTGTGTATTAGTCTTGTGGAGGCCTTCACACCTACACTTTTATCTGTCTGTGTATTAGTTTTGTGGAGGCCTTCACACCTACACTTTTATCTGTCTGTGTATTAGTCTTGTGGAGGCCTTCACACCTAATACTTTTATCTGTCTGTGCAGTAGTCATGTCCAGGCCTTCACACCTAACACTTTTATCTGTCTGTGTATTAGTCATGTCCAGGCCTTCACACCTAACACTTTTATCTGTTTGTGTATTAGTCTTGTGGAGGCGTTAACACCTAACATTTTTATCTGTCTGTGTATTACTCATGTCAAGGCATTAACACCTAACACTTTTATCTGTCTGTGTATTAGTCTTGTCGAGGCGTTAACACCTAACATTTTTATCTGTCTGTGTATTACTCATGTCAAGGCATTAACACCTAACACTTTTATCTGTCTGTGTATTAGTCTTGTGGAGGCCTTCACACCTAACACTTTTATCTGTCTGTGTATTAGTCTTGTGGAGGCCTTCACACCTAACACTTTTATCTGTCTGTGTATTAGTCATGTCCAGGCCTTCACACCTAATACTTTTATCTGTCTGTGCAGTAGTCATGTCCAGGCCTTCACACCTAACACTTTTATCTGTCTGTGTATTAGTCTTGTCGAGGCCTTCACACCTACACTTTTATCTGTCTGTGTATTAGTCTTGTGGAGGCCTTCACACCTACACTTTTATCTGTCTGTGTATTAGTCTTGTGGAGGCCTTCACACCTACACTTTTATCTGTCTGTGTATTAGTCTTGTGGAGGCCTTCACACCTACACTTTTATCTGTTTGTGTATTAGTCATGTCAAGGCCTTCACACCTAACACTTTTATCTGTTTGTGTATTAGTCATGTCGAGGCCTTCACACCTAATACTTTTATCTGTTTGTGTATTAGTCTTGTGGAGGCCTTCACACCTACACTTTTATCTGTCTGTGTATTAGTCTTGTGGAGGCCTTCACACCTACACTTTTATCTGTCTGTGTATTAGTCTTGTGGAGGCCTTCACACCTAACACTTTTATCTGTTTGTGTATTAGTCATGTCCAGGCCTTCACACCTAACACTTTTATCTGTTTGTGTATTAGTCTTGTGGAGGCGTTAACACCTAACACTTTTATCTGTCTGTGTATTAGTCATGCCATGGCCTTCACACCTAACACTTTTATCTGTTTGTGCATCAGTCATGTCGAGGCGTTAACACCTAACACTTTTATCTGTCTGTGTATTAGTCTTGTGGAGGCCTTCACACCTAACACTTTTATCTGTTTGTGTATTAGTCATGTCAAGGCCTTCACACCTACACTTTTATCTGTCTGTGTATTAGTCATGTCAAGGCCTTCACACCTAACACTTTTATCTGTTTGTGTATTAGTCTTGTGGAGGCGTTAACACCTAACACTTTTATCTGTCTGTGTATTAGTCTTGTGGAGGCCTTCACACCTAACACTTTTATCTGTCTGTGTATTAGTCTTGTGGAGGCCTTCACACCTAACACTTTTATCTGTCTGTGTATTAGTCTTGTGGAGGCCTTCACACCTAACACTTTTATCCGTCTGTGTATTAGTCATGTCAAGGCCTTCACACCTAACACTTTTATCTGTTTGTGTATTAGTCTTGTGGAGGCCTTGACACCTACACTTTTATCTGTCTGTGTATTAGTCTTGTGGAGGCCTTCACACCTAACACTTTTATCTGTTTGTGTATTAGTCATGTCATGGCCTTCACACCTAACACTTTTATCTGTTTGTGTATTAGTCTTGTGGAGGCCTTCACACCTAACACTTTTATCTGTCTGTGTATTAGTCATGCCATGGCCTTCACACCTAACACTTTTATCTGTTTGTGCATCAGTCATGTCGAGGCGTTAACACCTAACATTTTTATCTGTCTGTGCATCAGTCATGGCATCTTTTCACATCTTCTAGAGCTGTGTGGGGGCAATAATAGGAGTGGAGCTTTTTTTTTTTTTTTAGTAAATACAGTAAATCTTTTTTCATTACTTTTATTTTAACATTAGGACCTAGAGAAAAGAAGTACGTTTACTTTGAAACAGTTGATTTTTAGACATTTATCATTCAGGAATTTAAAAAAATGGATATTATTTTTTTTTATATCTATAATTTAATTCACTCTTTAATTAGATAAACCCACTGTTCCTTAATGTTAATATGAACGGGGGAAAGGAGTTTAAATGTGTATTCAATGGCGACAAATTCATCCGTTTTTCATCGAGAAGTATTTGGAATAGATATTTTCACTTTGTATATTTCTGACGTGAGCGCTTCGCTTGCTCAATGCTGTTTAAAATCTTTATCTCGTTCAATGTAGGTACCAAAGAAGTGGATTCCGTCTTTCGATCATGTCGAGAGTTTCCGAAAGACGGGTGTGCTCCGGAAGACGATTTTCTGACATGCACCTATTCATGCATGGGAAGCCTTTGCAACAACATATCAGTCGGTACTGGCCACGAACATTACTGCGACAACAATCCCTGTTCAAAGGCCATAACGCCGAGAAGTCCATTTTATCCTGTAATATTTGTTGTGAATTCTCTTCTTATTGTACGTCATTATTTTTAGGTATGGATTAAATGGACTGCTCTCTCACATATTCGCAATGCATAAAAGTTTATATATACAATATTTATTTAGTTAAATTTCATGTAATTCACTTTTTAAGAATTGTTATCTTGTATCTTGATGTTGATTGATGATTAAATTTACGACATTTTCTAATCTGTACAAGTTTTACGAAATTCGGTTCTTATAGCGTCGTTTATTTTTGGGAACATTTTTAAAAGACACTGTTTCGATGGAATTTATTGTACCGCACTTTGTCGGTGTCCGAGACGTCAGGTTTGCTGTTAATCAGATCCACGTAAAACACGGAAACCCACGTCCTCTCAACCGGGCGTGTTCCTTTAACCTTATCTATAGAGGGATAGTCTAAGCGTGGTTACCAAAACATCTGCTGAAAGTTTATACCCGTAAAGGAATGCGAAATGTTCATACACTGCACAGCAATGGAGATGGAAAACAAGTTAACGTTGTTCATTTTTGCATTCACCCTTACAGCATTTGTACAAGGTACTCTCTCTCTCTCTCTCTCTCTCTCTCGTATGTATATCAGCATATGAATTTATAATGCGATAAGTAACAGATAACCAGTCCATCGTTTCGTCATATTAATACCGGTAATACTTTTCGTTTTTGCTGTCTCTTTTACAAATATCAAATCATCCCTTGCAGGTGTCCCTGGTCCCGGTGCCTTTAAGAACTTTACCTGTCTGTCGTGTTCAGGTGCTAATGAGTTCAAATCTGTACGAGATATACAGTGCCTAAATGACACACAATCCATTACGTCGCTCCTACATTGTAACAGCAGCTGGCCATGTTCATATAGTGAACAGATTAATAAAAGTAAGTTCTGGTCTAGGAACGTTATATACAAATAAAATTTACAAACAGAACAGAAAAATATATACTAAAAAAAACAAACAAACATGAATCTGAATAATTTCTGTATAATTGATGCATTTGTATGAC
The DNA here is from genome assembly GCF_947568905.1 of Ostrea edulis. Taxonomy (NCBI): domain Eukaryota; kingdom Metazoa; phylum Mollusca; class Bivalvia; order Ostreida; family Ostreidae; genus Ostrea; species Ostrea edulis. The sequence continues at coordinate 90,564,240 of NC_079169.1, forward strand.
GTTTTCTATTCACTAGAGACCGGAAGAGTGATATCCGTCCTTCGCCGCTGCCTGCCTTACCATTACATTGGAAACGAGTGTACATATTCTAATCCAAACCTTGACTGTATTAAGTTCTGTTTCTCAGAGAATTGCAATAACGAAACAAACATATGGACTTCTGGTAATGAAAATGGAGACGGTGAATCTAGTGGAGGCGAAAGCGTCACTGTGTGTCCCTTGCTGTATGTGGGTCTGGCCATGGCTGGATATGTATATTTCATTCTTTAACTATTCCACAAAAGAATATTGCACTCAGTCATGACGAGTGATCGATCTAAACTCCTCTGTGCAGTATTGTCTTTGACCTTTGACTTTACGCTACGTCCGCAGTGCAGCCTGTCTTCTGCAGTTTTTCGCTAATGTCTTGCAGCTTGATTATGTATTTTTCCAGTTTCTTATATTGTTCTTCATTCAATATATTCTTTATGGCCATCTTCAAATAAAATTCAACAAAACATTTCTATAAAACATATATAAATAAGGGCGGAGGTCGTTACGGACTCTATATGTACATCATGTACTTTCATTATTTAGACAACCAGAATAATGCATCCTTGAAATTTATATAATTAATAGGGTGCGGTGGTCTTATTCCAATATATTTCGGAGATTTTCCATTACAAAGTCGGGAATGTCTGAAATGTTTCTATATAAAACGGAACCTCGTTTCCTATTGTGATATTTCATTTTAAAGGACGCCTTTGAAAAGGCAAATAATTCGATAGCAAACTTTAAGCATTAATTTGTACACTACGCAGTACTATACGAGAAGAGATAAATCTTAGCATTACATCTATATTTAGCAGAAATAATTTCAATATCCCAGTATGGCACGTCAAACGTTCCAATATGTTATTTTTTCCATTTGCATTGTGTAAGTTTTCATTTGTATTGTATAATTTACATAATGTATGTTGTATAATTTTTCATTTATATTGTATAAGTTTTCATTTCTATTGTATATTTTCCATTTGTATTGTATGATTTTTCATTGGTGGTTTATATCTATGTCTCCCCTTCCCAGAAGGGGGTCATGTTGTTTTAGTGTGAATTTGTCTTCTTCCGCTTCTCATACAAAGTTTGTCCGGGCCATACCTTTTGTGTCTTTTGACATAGGCCTTTGATATTTGGTATGTGGGTATATCATGATAAGACAATATATCGCGTACCATTTTATGACCTTTGACTTCGACCTTTTATGTAAAGGTCAAATAATGAAATTTTTGGGCTAGGCCTTTGATATTTAAGACAAAGTGTTGTGTGCCATTTTTGATGATCTTTAACCTTGACCTTTATGTAAAAGTCAAAGAATAGAATTTATGGGGCATTTTTGTTGTCCGGATCATAACGGTTTTGTTTTTGTTTTTTGACATAGGACTTCATGATAAGTCAGGGTGTCGCGTACCATTTTTCATGACCTTTGACCTTGCCCTTTTATGTAAAGGTCAATCAATAGAATTTTTGGACTAGGTCTTTGATATTTGGTTTATGGGTACACCAAAGGACAGAGTGTTTCGTGCCATTTTTATGACCTTTGACATTGACCTATTATGTAAAGGTCAACTAGTAGAATTTTTTGGCATTTTTGTTGTCCAGATTATAACATTTTTGTCTTTGACATAGGACTTTGATATATGGCATGTGGGTATACCATGATAAGACTGTGTTGCGCGCCATTTTCCTTTTACCTTGACCTTTTATTTAAAGGTCGAATAATAGAATTTTTGCATTTTTTGTCCGGACAATAACTTTGTTGTCTTTTAACATAGCCCTTTGATATTCGGTAAGTTTAATTTACTATCATACGTTCACACTGTTCCTTGGTTTAAGCACATATACATATAAGCGAATGTGATGTACCGTAAGTCTTAATTTTCCACTTTAAAGATGATCCCAAAAATGTGTTAAAACTATGGAAAATGGATGGGGAGGTATCCGTTTTAGTGTGCTAAACAATTCTTCCTAGTTTCCATTTGTATTGTAAACTTTTTCATTTACATCATATCATTGTTTGTTATGAAAGATTTCATTGGTCAAGTTTTAGCCTGTATCATGTTGAAAACGAGCGAAATGTTCCGGATAATCAACCACGACATGGTCCCCTATTTCCGTGCAGGTATAGTTCCATCGGATACAATACAAATGAAAATTATACGAAACAAATGAAAATTATAGGAATTGAAAATATAAATGCAAATGAAAACTTGCACAACACAAATGATAAATATACATTACAAATGACTTTTTTATGATACAAATGATTGATTGATTGTTTTGCTAAATGACTTTTTTATGATACAAATGATTGATTGATTGTTTTGCTAAATGACCTTTTCATGATACAAATGATTGATTGATTGTTTTGCTGTTTTCCGCCACACTCAACAATTTTTCATTTATCTGGTGGCGCCCAGTTTTAATGGTGCAAGAGACAACCCAGATACAATTTACCTGGGAAGAGACCACCGACCTTCCGAAAGTAAACTGGGAAACTTTCTCACTTGCCGGCGCGAGCGGGATTCAAACCCGTGTCAACCAGAGGTGAGAGGCCGCATGATTTTGAGCGCGATGCTCTAACTACTCGGCCACGGAGGCCCCCTTGAGAAAAATTATTCCATACATATGGAAAAGATCAAATATTGCAACGTTTGAGATGCCATATCAGAGCTCTACTATATGTTTTTCACTGAGTAAATCTTTCATTAGGTAAAAACAACATATCGTAGTTGGCTTATAATTGAAAAGTACACTTCTTGGAACTCTTCAATGAGTATATACTTTCCTTAAATGAAAAGTGAAGGTAACTAACAGTGATCAATCTCATAAATTCCATAAAGAATACAAAATTAGAGTACGGCAAACACGGACCCCTGGACACACCAGACCTGGAGATTATAAAACTTTTTACGCAAGTTTTCATACTCAAACTCCATGCTCTAAATCGTACTCATACTCAAAAGTGAAGGCTATAAAACTTTTATAAAATCATTCTCATACTCAAATGGAGTACATACTCAAGAGTTTTCGAGTGTGCTTGTTGAAGCTTGCTCAGAGTTGATGTACTCATAACAAACATGACTGAGTTTGAGTATGAGTACGGTAAAAGTTTTATAACCTCCAGGCCAGAGGCGGGATCAGGCGCCTAGGAGGAGAAAGTATATATTCTTTGTTGACCGTTCACACCCGCCGTGAGCCCTATATCTTGATCAGGTAAACAGAGTAATCTGTAGTCCAAGTCAGTATGTAAAAAATCGCTAAAACGCATCAAAGATGCGTATGGACGAGTTGCAGTTTGGAAAATTATGCACGCTTGCATTCACGAAATAAAAACTAATATAGTTTATAAGTATGAAGCTTTGAATGGCCACAATAGGTATTTAGTGTGATAATGACCTTGACTTTGCCCTTTGGATTTCAAAAGCAACATGAATCTTGAATGTCATCAAGATTTGAAATCTGATAAACATGCACCAGCAAGTACATGTATAAAAGTTAGAGGCAAGCTCAAATCTACAGTATATAGTGAAAAAGAGACCTTGACCTTTTGACCTCAAAACAAATAGGAACCTTCCTCTTTTGGATGTGATCATGTTATGTAAGTCTCACAAAGATGCACCAAAAAGTATGAAAGCTACGCAACTCGGCTAAAAATGGCCTAACGTGAGACAATCCTCGACCTACCGACAGGTGGTATTTACAAATAATATTGTTTGGTAGAAAGGGGGTGTTGCACCAAATCGGGAATTTCCCCTAATCGGAACTCGGTACCAGTATTCGTGACGTAGAACTGACCTTCATCCATATTTATACTCTTATTGCGTATTTGTCATTTAAATACCTGTAGGATTTCCCGGTACTAAGGGAAAGCCTAACACATTTTATGTGTCAATACATTATACCTGTAGTATAAACATAAGCTTTGAAATCGTCAAAATTGAGGGGTTTTCTTCTTCTGGGTATCAGAAACGATGTATACGGTTATATGATACGAGTGTATCAAATATTTAATAGTCTATACTACTGCAGTCAAAAAGCTCTTGTATTCGTAAGTATTATTTTCTACAACCAACAGTTGGCAACTGTACATGACTCTGACCACAAAACAAAATATGGGAAGTTTTAATACGCATTAATAAAGATCAACAACATTATATGGACACGCACCTGAAAACATTAATTCGCCATAATGATAGCAATATGCTACTGGAATACATAAACAGTGTCCAGGTGTGGAGCTTACTTCAAACTCGGCACATTGTAATTAAAAGAGATTTGACCTGAAACATTTATAAAAACTAGACGTGTGTTTCAATTAAGTGAAAAATCTAGATGGAAAACGTAATATGAAAAAAAAGTTCAGCGAGGGATTCAAACCCGGTCGTTTTAAAATAGAACATATATTTACATATTAAATTCGACGACCTTAACCACTGTACCACGCAGTATACCGTACATTTCGAAGGAAAATTAACGCACAGGTGAAGTTGAAAATATTATCAGTGAAGTCGTTTCGATTTTTTTAATTTTTACAACAACAAAACATGCTCCCGTGAAACAGAATTTCGTAGCGACAGTTTTTTCTTCTTTTTTTTTTTTTAGTGGGGAAACACGAAGAACATATTCATGCTAAATTCATTTTGCTTCACGGAGGCAGTTTTTCTAAAATTCGGGGATAACCTACATTCTAATACTAAAAATCATATAAATCGCTTATTGCTTGATTTAAACTCGAATTATTTTGGCTAATTTTGGTCAGTACACGTCGTTTAAACTTATTTTCAAAAATGTTTGAATCAACACATAAGTTCCAATCATATATTTGAATAACTTAATTTTATCGATCTTTCATGCAACACCTTTGGGGAAATCAACACGAGACGTGCAACACCTTCTTTCAGGTGTGTTTGGATTTAAATCTTATCCATTTAATTCAATTTAGATAATATCTCATTATGTAAAACATGATGGGGACTAATCAGCATAAGTCTTCAGTTTGTAAGATAAAAGGTAATATCCACATTATATGCATGTAAAAATCAATAATAATAAAGTGAAAAGGAACTAGGTCAAGGAAAAATACAAACATAATTCAGGAAGTTTGAGCAAATAGAGAACATTATTTCATATACATTGTCTATCTTACCAGTTGGATGTCCTTCTCAGCCATGTCTCGGAAAATGTTCATCACAGATTGCACGGTCTTGATGTTATAGAGTTTGGCTATCAAGACGCTGGAAAATGGGTTTAAAGTATCATTACATGTTTAAAATGCTCGTAACACTATGGACATAGGATATCCAATAAAGGTTACAGAATTTTGTAAAACTATTTCCAAATTTTAATATCATCAAAAGCCCATATTTACCACCTATAAAACCATCTTCATTTTTGAATTATTCACAAATCTTTGCTTGAATATTCAATAAAAAACAACGTTATTAAAAAATTGAAATCGGTATTCCTATTGGTGCATGTCGTGTATTGATGACCGATTTACATTGCTGTTTGATCTGATAATAGACACTCCTACGGAAACACAACAAATTCCTACTTCATTTGATGTGTCCAAACCTTATCTACACATAGAGAATGGTATACAAACAATGCATCGTTATTATTCCTCACAAGTCTGTTCACACTTTTTCTGAGCCGCCGCGGTGATTCGGTCGCTGGTGCTTTCAATTCGTAAGTAGATCCTCGATCCAGTCAGACATGGAACCGGTGTTGTAGCATAGAATTTTCCCCCCGGAAAAACGGGCCCGGGATAGACATTCCCCTGGAAAGATGGGCCTAGCATAGAATTTTCCCTGAGGAAAAATTAACCCGGGCCCAATACCCCCCCCCCTAGGAAAAACCGTCCCAGTATAGAATTTCCTCTAAAATGACAGTACGCTCCCCCCTTCTTACATTTTAGCTTAGTATCCGTTTCCAGTTCTATTACGAGAATTCTCTTGCTTATCTAGACCCAGGAATTCTTATTATTCTTTTAATTTTGAGCAGGGTCTTGTGTTTCACAATCATCATCTTATGTTGTTGGGGTTTTTTGTTTGTTGGTTGGTTTTTGTTTTGTTTTGTTTTGTTTTGTTTTGTTTTTTTTTGTTGCTTTTTTTTTGTTTGTTGTTGTTGTTTTTGGAAAAAGGAAATTATTCAAATCGTGTAATGGTATATCAAAATTCATTTAGATATCTAAAGTCTTTGTCGTTATTTACTAGTATCCAACATTGAAATAGTGAAGTTGGAAAGAAGTTAATGTTTTTAAATATAAAATTTCGAATTCAAATAAACGGGAAAATTAAATTACTTTTATTCATACAGTGCATCTACTTTACTTTTCAGATATTTTAATTGTATATCTTTTAGTCAACTTTTTACGAGAAATCCTAATGATATTGACCATTGTTAAAGTATTTTGGGAAGCATTTTGTATTTACCATATGCAATTCAAGGTTTTCAGTATGTCAACCCAACTTCAACATCTCAAAAAAAAATATTCGTTTATTTTATGAATATCGTAATATTGATGAGCACATTTCAATTTCATTAAACTGTAACAATTTAACAGCACATATTTGTTTCCTTTTTGTAATTTTTTTCATAACATGTACCTCTTTATAGCAATAATAACAAATTTCATTGATTAATATCTACCATTGCATGGGTTTGCTTCTTTCTATATTAATTCGAAAGCTTCTACACAGAAGAAAAAAATATCTTGCTGTGGCCCTCAACTCTACATTCAGATATATCGACAACGTTTTATCTATCAACAATAATAATTTCCATTCATATTTCGATTCATTATATCCCAGTGAACTCGAAATAAAAGACACCACATAGTCTTCCACATCTGCTTCGTACTTAGATATTCTATTGAAAGTAGATATTAACGGCAAACTAGCAACTCAACTTTATGACAATCGGGATGATTTCAGCTTCTGCGTCTGATAACATTTAGACTCCAGGCAAGCTACTGACAAACAAGTTGATGTTACAAGGATTTCAACATTCTCGCTTAAAGTCAGCATTTCGCAAATTCTATGGTTGTTATAACCATCTAATTTGCCAATACTACCTGTCATTGGGTCAAATGCTGTCAGACGTGTTTCATACCCATTGTTAGGCCGTTCTTGGCACACTGATTCTTACTACGGATTACTCCGTTTACCTGATCAAGATATAGGGCTCACGGCGGGTGTGACCGGTCGACAGAGGATGCTTACTAATCCCAGGAAACTGATCCCACCTCTGGTATATCCAGGGGTCCGTGGTTGCCCAACTCTTTATTTTGTATTCCTTTTAGGAGTTATGAGATAGATCGCTGTTCGTTATCTATACTTTTTTATATTCTGTTAAGCACGTTCGCAACGTAACATTATTATCAAATATGTCTTGATTCTTTGCTAGATATTACGGGATATGATTTCATGTATATTTAGAAACTTATTACCTGCAAATGTACATACATGTATTATGGCGCATTGGCGTTTTATGTGTTTGCTAGTACAAACAAAAACGTGAAATTTGAGTCAGCGCAAGTTGAGTTATTCATAAATGCACTGTCAGTAAAATTATTGTAAAGTTCAAGATTAGCGTCAACGAATGGTTTTCATTAAATGATAAAAGGAAAAACGGAACAGTATAACAAAAGATCCCGGTCGATAAAATCCGGAAACAGAAGGGGGAAATTCGATACCAGGGCGGTTTTTCTGCCCAATGGGAAATCTATCCCGGGCCCGTTTTATGCCGGACAAAACAGATGAACGTGAAAATACTTCATAGCCGATTCTTGTGAAATAAAGAACCCATGCTGTCTCAATTCAAAATATAGAGATCAGAATTAAATATAACGTGTTCAAAATAGATCAGTTTAAAACAATCAAATTGGGTCGAAAATGCCATGTGCGATCAGTAGTTTGACTAGTTTCAACTCCTGCATGAACCACATGAGAACTAGCTAAAAGCACTAAATACTCTAGCTAGAAGCACTTAATACTCTAGCTAAAAGCACTCAATACTCTAGCTAAAAGCACTCAATACTTAGTACAAAGATGAAACATGGCAGTTTTTGTGATTTACATAGTACTTGTCCTCACCTTTGATACTTTGAAGATTGTCGATTTAGAACATTTAAACTCTCTTCTTCGTCGTCGTCTTCTTCCGAGAGGCTTTCTGTGGTATCTAAAATGTGGTAAAAATTCTTTCATGTTTTAGATGTATAATATGAAATAATGGATCCCTGTTGCTCATTCTTACTTTGCTATTCAATCAAAATATGATTTCATTCCTGTGGACTCGACATACTATCCCATTGAACTCGAAATAAAATACACTACAGAAGTCTTCCGTATCTGTTTCATATTTGGACATTTTATTGAACATAGATGTTAACGGTAAACTGGCAATTTAACTCTATGAAAAACGGAATCAGCTACCACCGTCAACTTCTCATATTTGTGTAGCAATATCCCATTATCACCTGTATATGGTGTTTATGTATCTCTACTGATTCGATACGATAGAGTATATTCTGCGCATGATTGATTTGTTAAATCGAGACCGATTACTAGCAAGTAAGTTGATATTACAAAGGTTTCAAAAGTCTTGTTTAAAATCAGCATTTGGCAAATTATATGGTCGTTATAATGATCTAATTTGTAATTACAAACTGTCATTAGGTCAAATACTGTACTGCGGGTGTGACTTGACAGCAGGGAACGCTTGCTCCTCCTAGACACCTGATCCCACCGCTGGTATATCTAGGGGTCCGTGTTTACCCTACTCTCATTTTCGTATTCTTTACAGGATGTTGATTGACGTTCGTTATTTTTACCATACCGTATACCTTCTCGGAATACACGTTGCGTTGTGTGTTTCCTAGATTTACTGATTTTATCCCTCTCGTGCGTGCATCCTCTGATGTGTTTAATCTTATTCTTGTCTAATTATACAATCGGGGTAGAAAGGAAACGTACATGTGGACAACTGTTTGATCATGCGCTTACCACGGGAATAGTAAGTAAAACTCGATACGCCAATTAAGTTTCGCATCAAACAATATACTATTGTAACTTTACAAAGGACTTTTTTTCTATTTCAATGTCGCATGCGCACTAATTCATGAAACGTTATTGCCACTCATTTTTCAAAAAATCATTATACTGTAATGTGGCCTGGGACTTCAATACATGCCTCATGTTTTTTATAAAGCGAAAGAAGCAAGATATGTTGTTTTTTTCTAATTCAATTAAAAATCATGCTTATGTATTTACCTCCTGAATTTTCATCTGTCGACGTAACGATGTCTTGTCTTTCAAAACGAGGTATTATTTCGGACGTTGATATAGTCTAAAAATATTAATAAATCATGATACACAAAGCAAAATAAGTTGACCCTTCTTTAAGTCAGTAACTTCTAGCCATATTCTTTACCTCTGAATCTAAGTCACACCAAGGAATTTGCATTTCCTCCCATCCAGTGTCAAACTCATCATTCTTCTCAGTGATCACAGATCCTGCTTTTTAGAAATGATTTGATGATAACAACCTCACGACATTAAAGACGTATACGTATTAGTACATAACGACAGGAGAGGAACTGTCAGAACTTTATTCCAATCTTTTTGTTTACTGGTATTGTTTACTGGTACACAAAATCTGTAGAGTGTAAAGAATGAAATGACAGGTGACTGTGTGTGAGTGACCTTCACCTCTACACAATTTCACTTACTCAGACTCTGCAAGTCTTTCAAAGTTTGGCGAAGTCTCACGCAATCTTCTCGTATCTTATCATACTTATGTGAATGCATCTTCTTAACTTCATCCTAAAATGAAATAAATTTTCAGACTGTACAAAGAAAAATGTTCAGATAGCGCAATAAATTATATTTGGTATAAAATCTCTGGACTTATGCAATTTTTTAGCAATATTTACCATCTGTGCATAATCGCCTAACTGTTTCAAGAAAATACGCTTCACTGACATAGCGTCCTCTACCCTACCGAGTTTTCTGGTCAGCTTCCTGTAAGAAGAATCCTGATCATCATTTCAGCTAGTTATACAATTACAACAGAAACATAACACGAGCTCCACAAGGCGGGGTATATCCCCTCGCAATTAATGTTTAAAGGCTTTTCTAATGAAGTCCCGTAGTGAACTTTGACCTTTTGACCTCAATATCAATAAGGTTCTTCTCTCGATAACAAAGCTACACGTGACGTATGAAATCTGCAGCCTGTAGAGTGTCGATAAGCTTGTACTATGCAGTATCATAATACCCTTGACCTTTTGACTCCAAATTCAATAGGATTCTTTCTCTTGATAACAAAGCTACATGACAAAAAGATTTGGCCTGTAAAGTGTCTACACGCTTGTTCTATGAAGTCCCTTAGGGACTTTGACCTATAGATACCAAAATCAATAAGGTTCTTCCTGTCTTTATGGAACGCCATAACTGCCTTAGGTGGGTGTATTTCATGACGAGCGAGGCTTGGACGGGCCGAAGGCCCGTCGGTGAAGCAAGGCTCTAAAGGTACCGCGAAGCTTGGACGGGCCGAAAGCCTGTCCGCGAAGCAAGGCTCTAAAGATAACACGTATGTAAAAGAAAAATTGAGAAAATCAGCAAAGGAATAGAGATAATCTCTACATACATTCACTGAAAATTTTGTTATCCATATGGGAGCCGCCATATTGTTTTGTTCGTTAGATACTTCTACGGTTATTCGTGTTTTAATTTGGAATGCCAAAAATACAAGACTGGTGTGCAATCTGTAATTCAAACACTTAGTTTGTTAAAAATGAATGGGATAGTTATTACTGTTACAGTTATCATCCAATCATCAAAAGGAAAAGAGTAATACGACTAAATGGATGAAAGAGTTCATGATTTTCTTTAAATGAAAACATACGATATCTTTACGCTTACGTTTTTACCACTTTGAATTTGTTGGTTAGTTTTGTAAAGTTTTAACTGTCTTTTAAATTGCAAACAGGATGTATTGTTGTTTATAATTGTTTGATTTGAAAGAGAGAGAAAAAAGCCGAGGCTAAATGTGACGTCACAGTGCACGCTTTACGCCGCCTTGTTGTATATTCCCCGTGTTAAATGAATAGGCGGATCTTTTATCTATCCTCATACGTGCCCCTTTCATATTTAAATGTTACTGGGAGTTTAACGCAAGGGGAATTTCAAAAATAAGAATATTTTTTAATGAATTATGATTTATCGTACTTAACGGAATTATGATTATCACTTGGGACACGCCAATGACCAATTCATGCTTCGCTCGGTCCAATGGTCACACCGTATAATATTATATTGCTGTTCTTTCATAATGTGATGCTTTTTATAATATGCTCTGGTTCTTTCGTGATAAGGTGATGCTTTTTCATTACACGCTATGGTTCTTTCATGATAAGGTGGCGCTTTAAGCTTCATGGGACAAATTAACCTCCTATTTTAAAGAGCTCCGTTAAGGAAGACTATCTCAAAAACCAGCGTATTGCAATAAAAAGCACTACCTTATCATGCAACACACCCACATAAGGCAGTTATGGTGTTCCATATCTCGTGATAACAAAGCTACATGTGAAGTATGGAAGCAATGGAGCAAACGATGCGGCCTGTAGGTTGCATCACTCTATTTATGTGGAGGTTCACGTTTATAGAGGTGGAAGTTCACGTGGATTTATGGCCGAAAGAAAATATTCCTGGAACTTTGCATGTTTTATGGGACTTTCCTTATGAGGTAGGCCCTCCAATTTTTTTATGTGAGGTGTAAATTCAAATATTGTGTTTGAAAGTTTGTGAGTAAAAAACACGAAAGAAGGATTTAAATATTTTTTGAATTTTTGTTGTAGAGGTGGGTGATTTAGCTTTTGACCAGCTGATTTTGCACGTACTTGACTTCGAAGTAAACAAACTCTCACGCCTTGCTGGATGGGTATGTATTATTTGGTATGAAAATGCTCATTAAGAACTGTACTACATGATGTAAAAGTAAAACTTCTGAGAACTTTACTTTAAGGAAGCAGGGTCAGGTCAAAGGTGAGTAATTTTGGTAAGAACATATAGGCAAAATTAATAGAGTGATGCAACCCGTAGAGTGTCTACAAGCTCAGTGTTACGCTCACACGGACATACTCACCCACACACGAATGGGTCCGCTACTCTATCCCCTAACGCAATGAATCGCGGGGGAATACAAAAGACGTTCTCAAACATTTATTTACTCACGAAAGTATTTCTGAACAATCGGATTCAAGTTTAGCAATCCTGATGTCTTTGTTTGATGTATTTCCAGATGTTCCGCTCTGTTCATCATTTGTAGCTGAATTGTTTGGATCCTGTAAAGAGTATTGATAACAAAGAAATGTGCGGCAGAACACGCCTAGGCTATCAGAAATATGTGACGGAATATAAAATGATATATGTGTAACGGAACACGCCCGAGTTCTGATAAATGTGTGATGGAACACGCCTAGGCTATCAGAAATATGTGACGGAATATGAAATGATATATGTGTAACGGAACACGCCCGAGTTCTGATAAATGTGTGATGGAACACGCCTAGGTTATTAGAAATATGTGAGGGAGCACGCCTGGGCTCAGGGAAATGTATATTGGAGCACGCCTGGGTTCTGGGAAATGTGTATCGGAGCACGCCAAGGTTCTGGAAATGTGTATCAGAGCACGCCTGGACTCTGGGAAATGTGTATCAGAGCACGCCTAGGTTCTGGAAAAGGTATATCGGAGTACGCCTAGGTTCTGGTAATTGTGTAACGGAGCACGCTTAGGTTCTGGGAAATGTGTATCGGAGCACGCCAAGGTTCTGGGAATTGTGTAACGGAACACGCCTGGGCTCTGAGAAAGGTTTGGCGAGCGCGCCTGAGATCTGAAAAATATCTTAATTTTTGCTAATTCTACCAATTCCTTTCC